>NW_018127931.1:1565981-1566939 GCF_001952655.1 Monopterus albus | reverse complement strand
CCCTTGTGGTTGGGGCCTGCTTTAGCCACATCTATGGCAGTACAGGCATCAGCCTCCATCGTATTGTTTCATCCTCTAACACCAAAAGTGCCCCACGCAGTGGCAGTAATACTGTTGCAAGATAAAATCTCCTATTTGTCACCATCCAGACATCTCTCATGGATGACTGTGTCACTATCACACCCACACCTAACCGTTGAGAGATGCACAACATTAAACCCAGCCAGACACATAGCCACAGACAACTCTGTATACTCATGCTGACTTGTGTCCTTGCTGCAAGTAAACTAAGCATTTACAAAGATTCCAGTGACTTTGTTGCGTCATAAAAAATTCCTTTGACAATATAGAACTGCAAGACAGAATTGTGTCAAAGCACTGATCTGAGGAAGTATACAAGAACATTTCTACAGCATTCAAAGTGCCCAGGAGCACAGTAGACTCCATCATTCTCAAATGGAAGAGATTTGGAACCACCAACAGTTTTCATAGATCTGGCCACCCAGCCAACCTGAGTAATCGAGAATGAAGGGCCTTAGTCAGACAGGTAACCAAGAACCCAAGGGTCACTATTAATGAGATCCAGAGTTCCCTTCTGAAGATGGGAGAACCTTACAGAAGAACAACCATCAGCACAACACTCCACCAACCAGGCCCTGATGGTAGAGTGGCCAGAAGGAAGACATTCCTACCTGAAAGGCAGATGACAGCCCGCTCGGAGTTTGCAAAAGTCACCTGGAGGACTCCCAGACCAAGAGAAAAAAAATCCTCTGCTCTGAAGAAACAAAGATTGCTCAGGATCTTAGGCTGGGGTGAAAGTTTACATTTCAACAAGACAACAACTAAAGCACATCACCAAGAAAACATGAGTGGCTTCAGGAAAACTCTGAAAGTCCTGGAGTGGCTTAGCCAGAGTCTGAACCAGAACCTAACAGAAAGTAGGTGTGCATCAACATTC
>NW_018127931.1:1556825-1565941 GCF_001952655.1 Monopterus albus | reverse complement strand
CGCAAAGCGGGGGGGGGGGGAATCCAAAAGAAAGGTGTGCCAAGCTTGCAGCTTAATTCTCAAGAAGACTTGAAGCTGTCATTGCTGCCAAAGGTGCTTTAACCAAGTACTAAGTGAAGGGTCTGACTACATATGCATATGGAATATGTCACTCTTTTATTTTTCATAAATTTACAAAACAATTGAAAAACCTGTAAACACTTTATCATTGTGGAGTGTTATGAGCAGATTTATGGAAAAAAAATTAATTGAAACCATTTTAAGCAGAGTCTGAAACATAAAATATGTAAAACTCGAAAGGGTCGGAAAACGTTCCGTATTGTACATAAATAAGTTTACTCAGACACTGCACACTTAAGTACAATTTTGAGGTTTTTGCACTTTACTTGAGTATTTAAATTTTCTGGTACTGTCTGGTATATTTTGACTGCATAACAAATAGAAAATAGAAAATATTTTACTTTTTACTCACATTTATTTTAGAATTTTAGTTACTACTTACTTTGCAGAATGATGTTAATTAAACAAAACACAGTATAATCATAAGACTACGCTGATCCCCTTTGGAATATTCTACCCAGCTGTACTTCAAATTGCAAGCTTCTAGGATAGTTAAAATAGCTCCACCTTTACCAGCTGCAATATTAAAAATGATGTACAAAATAACACATCAACAGTGCAATAATATGATGTACATTAACACGAACTGTGCCATGATACATAATGAGTATTTTTAGTACTTATGTATATTTTGATGCTGATACTTTTGCACTTTTTCTTAACAGTTTGAATGCAGAAGTGTTTTTACACAGTGGCATTGCTTTTACTTTACTTTTAGTCAAGTAAACAATCTGAAAACGTCTTCCACCATTGGAGTACAGTGATGGCCTCTTTTCTGGTGTTCCCAAAAAGACGCAAATTCATCTCTTTCAGATCACTGTTGACAGAGAACCAGGGAATTCAGCACATCAGTCCTTTTCTTAAATCTTTACACCTGCTTACACTTACTTAAGAGCAGGTTTTAAAGTGCTTCTTCTAATTCACAAACTACCAAACAATCTTGGGACAAAGTACATTCCTGATCTCCTTGAAAAATACAAGCCCAGTAATGCTGTTAAATCTTCAGGAAGCAGTCAGCTGACAAAAATATTAAGTCAGTACCAAACCCAATGAAGCTGCATTTAGTTAAGATGTTGCACACACGAAAAATGTGTGCCTGATTCCTGATTATGTCAACTGTGCCACATCGCTATCCACTGTCCAATCTAAATTAAAAAATCTGCTGGTCTCCTGTGCCATGAATTAATCTGTTTCTCAAATACATTTTTATTTCATTTATTTGATTTGAGGCACTGTCATTGCATTATAACTATATTTGTGGTCTATTATTTTTGCCTGTTTACTGTAGGTACTGTATATGTTGCATAGACACCCAGTTTCTCAGTTAAAAAGCTCAGTAAACAAATCACAGTTGTAAAGTGGAAAGGAGGTGGCGCTCCACTAAGTCAGAGTTTTTCATAGCCTGGAAAGATAGTTTAATAACATATAAAAAAGCCCTTTGTAGTACCAGAACCACATATTATTCATCACTGATAGAGGAAAATAAGGTTGTCCCAGGTTTCTTTTCAGCACTGTAGTCAGGCTGACAAAGAGCCACAGTGCTGTTGAGCGTAACATTCCCTTAGATCTCAGCAGCAATGACTTCATGAGCTTCTTTACAAATAAAATCACAACTGCACTTAAGTTAAGAAAAAATAAATCAAATAATTCCCACAACTCTCACAGATGTGACATGGCTTTAGAATCATCTGTAAGACCTCATTTATAAAATAGCCTACAGTATGTGGTTAAAACAAGAAAATACAATTTGTCCTAATAAAAATCATTTAATGTGAAAGTATCTCGTAAAAATGAGCAAAGTAACTTTGGGCTCGCGACTGGTCAGCATATACCAAGGTTTGGCCATCCTGTGCCCTGCTTATGTCATATAGACCTACAAATGATCACTCACAGGTAAAACAGGTCAAATAGTCTGTTTAAATCCCAGCATCACTTAAGTTAAATGTAAAGTATGTTTCTGCTGCTGATCATCACATCTGATGTTTGTCTCCATGGCCCCTCCTATATTATGCTCTAGTATGTCAGTCTGGATGATCTGAGTTTGTCATTTGCCTTCTGTAAATGGGGTCTGTAGTTGAAACTAAACTGTATCGCTGTGAACCATCCACATCATCATATATGTGGCTGAACAAAACACAAACACTCACAGGTGCCAATTGCGCATCAGAGTGTGCACTATTTGAATTGATGTTGTGAATCAATCAACCTCTTAAATTTTATTATCACAACTTAGAGCATTCCATTTTACAGGACATACTGATAACTGGATCTTCAAGTGCTCACAATAATGCAAAATTTATTAATTTCAACCAGATTATGCCAGTAGGTGGAGGAGCGTCATTTCACTGCATTCTGTCAGCACTATACCTACAGTTAATGTGTCTTTTGCTTTGTTGGTACTACATTGTCAGTAACATGTCAGCCAATGTATTTTTTCCACCAAAATATCAGATCTTCCAGCCAAAGACTCTCACAGGTCTTGGTTAAGAGATAGCAAAATGGAAAAATGACACCAGCTAAATTCAAGGAGGATTCAAACTGAAGCAGCTTGAGAGACAAAGCTGCGCTTTATGCCTTTGTCACTGTCCCCACTCTCCCCACTTGCTTCTCTGACTGAACAAGTAGGCTATAAAATAGTAATCTGTACATTAAGACAGTGCCATGATACATGGCTGTTAAACCCCTGTCCTGCCCCTTGTGTTTTAATGAACCTGTATTGACAGTATTGTTTCACAAAGTCCACATAACTGCGGGGTTATGACAGGAGGAGGCAGGCGTGATAATAATCACTTTATTTTGGCCGAGTATGTTATATGCACAGTTCTGTACTGTCCCCAGTACACAACTGAAGCAGCCAACAGCGCCAAGTCACATACACATACACTGATGATGGTGCGATCCCATCAGGGCACTGCTCTGGCCATCAGGAGTAACTTGGGGTTCCGTCTCTTGCCCAAAGACACTTCAACTTCCAACCTGCCAGTTTAGAGGCAACCACTCCACCCCAGAGCCACTGCTGAGCTGTTGCATTAAAATAAATGTTCACAAAAAGTTTTCTTATTCTTTCTAAAATACTTTCCCATTTCATAAAGGAACTTAAACATGTTAACCATGTTTAATAAATATTTGACTAGAAATGTGAAACCCAGTGTAACAGGTAATAATTATTTATCTGGTGCAGTACCTTGATAACAATTATGGTCAGACAATTCTATTGTATAAACTGTGGCCTAAACAAAAACACGACTCTGCAGTGTGAATACAACACTTCAGGCAGTCACATGCTGGTTTGTGTGTCTTTGAGAACAAAGCCCCATCTAATGGTGCAAATCAAGGAATAGCTATTTGATGGTATGCTTACTGTGGAGTCTACACACGCCTTATCAGGCAACAGGAGAAGGGGGCTCCTGGAAGGTTCATGGGAACTGCACACCAGCTGAAAGCCATTCAGCTGGGGAGTGCAATCCTGAGTGGCTGCACCTTTAGGTATGTTCGCTCTACATCTGACAGATATTATTCTTATGGTGATTTTATTCTTATGGTATCATGCTGTTTTTTCCTTTACTGCTGCTGGAACACTGGAATTTCCCCACTGTGGGATCAATAAAGTTCTAACTACCTACCATATGCTGTATAGGAGGCACTAGATGTAGACATTTTAGAGGAGCAGAAAGAAGGTGATAGAGAAGGATGTGTAAGACAGAGATCAGAATTTGCCCATCCCTGCAGTACTGCAAGCATTAATGCACTGAAATATTGGGCTGAGGTCAGATTCCTCCTTTCTGCCATCCTTGTCTCTCCTCCCATTGTTGAAACAAATACCATCCACTACTAATGCCACTGTATCAGACAGCCAATTCATACAAGGCTGAATAGAATACCAAAGTCTCATAGTTAAAGTTGTACTATTTCTTATGCCTTTTGTGGAGGGTTGCTAGCTCTTTCTAATAGAGAAAATAGATTCATTCATTTTGCAGCTAGTTTTCTCCAACGGATCTAAAATTAATGACTTGACTCAATTGGGTGCTATTGTTGCTGGTAATGTAATGGATTAATAATCTGAAAAAAAACAAAACAAAACAACTAATAAAAAAACATACAAATCTGATTCTATAACTTGAGATTCAACAGTATTGGTAAATGCGTAGACAAGAGCACTACCTTAATCAAAATACACATCATTGGATAACCCTGCATGTGAAAATTGCTGACTGGTAATTCTGGAATAGATGAGAGGTCATTGTTCCCAAAACAGATGCTATGTTGACACAGGTGAAAAACAATCCTGTAACGCAAGATAAAAGCTATCTGCGATCTCATTAGAGGTGGTAAATGTCAGGCTAGTGAGGTATAAAATGGCTCTGACTCAACTCTGATGACAGGGCATTTATGGAATAAGATACAGTAAAAATGTCGAGCCATTTTTTATGTCTTTGCTGTGGTATGGTGGAGCTCGAATGGTGTTATGACTTTGCTTTTGTTTTCTTTTGCGCCAATTTATTTCAATCCCAAATCATATTTGACTCACACATACATGCAATCTTCTCACAAAGTTACAAAAATAAACAGATGCCTGATAAAATGTATCACTTTCTTTTTCACAAACAGCTGGGAACATGCACCAACACTGACACCCATACACATGTATTTTCTATTGGCAAGTTTACCAGTCACAATACCACAAGCAAACAGACAGCCCTGCATATACACATAAACTTTCTTTGACATTCATACACACACACTCCATGCGCTCTCTCCATCCATTTGAATGCAGAGAGTGAGTCTTCCCTTCCCTCTGGCTGAGCGGGTGACAGGATAGTCAGACAACACCAAGGTCAGCCAAGAACATGACCACTGTACAAAGAATGGCTTTGATAGGACCTTGTTTTTCCACAACGCATTGCTGTTTGTAGCAAGCACCATATGCATTAGAAGCAACAAAGGCAAATGTGAATAGTTAAAAGAAAATTGGCTTATATTTACAAACTTAGCATTATGACAAAATGGGAATTGGACAGGGGATACAGAAGGGAAAAGCAGCTTTGCTAATTAACACTAAGTTGCGAGTCTATGTGAAATGTCATTGAGCTGTGTATAAGTACACTCTGTGTGCATATAATTACTTCCATAGCTCAGCAAAATATTGCTTTGGACTAATAATCACCAGCACATACACATTTCCCCTAAAGCCAAGTGGAATGAGAATTTGTGAAATGCAACCGCAACATCATGTCATTACAAACTCCGGAAGAATCAAGGTGTGAAAGCAAATGTTATTTCCTGGTGTGTATCTAAGGCAAGAATTCAACCTATCAAAGAATTGTTAAGAAAAGTTGCAAGTTGAGGTTCTGGGGATATATCCTCATTAGGGCAATGACATAACTTTTTTCTTCTTTGATATGTTTTTTAATTCCTGGTCCCAGCTAGAATATATATCACAACAAAGTTTAAGACATTTAGGCATGACAAGTGCTGTCCAATCATTGTTGTCACCTCTCTGCAACATACATACACACAGGAGCTAAACATAGCCTTACTCAAGCACTCAAGTAAAATGACAGAGGCAAGGAAAGTACAAAAGACCTGGTATTTGAAATGTTCATACATGCAATATGCACAAGTTAAGACTTCACTTGTCTGACTCCAAATAAGCAGAAACAGAATGTATACTTGTATACATTGGTTTGTGGTTAGTTTAATAATCGTAGTAATAATAACAATAACAATACTAATACAAAAAACAGTAAATAAAACAACGGACAGTGGGAAAATAGATAAACATTTTGTGCAGCTTTTGTTTTTTTTCTCAAAAACAAATCGAAAAGAAAAAATAAGAACATTTGTGAATGAATAACACTGTCTTCCATTGTTACAGTAAAACAAACAACCCTGAAAAGGACTGTGATTTTGAATGTATTTTTAAGCCTGCATGAATGTTGCTTGTTGTGTTTGAGAAAAGAAAGAAGAAAAGGAAAAAGATGGATAAGGTGCTGACTAAATGAAAAGAAAAAAGAATCAACAGGAACGATGAGAAGAAGTAAATGAAAATCAAGTCAAAATGGTAGAACTGTGAGCAGAAAATATTTATGGATGGGTGGAGGGATGGATGGATGGAGACAACACAGATGACTCACCATCAATCCTGCTGACCAGCTCCTCCAGGACCTTGACTTTCCTCTGGATGCCTGGCTGGGCAAATGTATAGTTGTCCTGAGGAGAGAAAAAATTCAGACAGAGTCAATATAGATATATGCTCCATCTACAACGGTGAAAAAAGTTTAAATAGTTGTTCTGTGCTATGCATTTTTGTATTTCAAGTCTTTTGCTGGCTCCCAAAGTGAATGAATGCAAAGATGAAAATTATATAAATGTAAATATAAACAAGAACGAGTACGAAGGTCAGGATGGTGAATGGATAATAATCCTGTGAAACTGTAATGACCATACAATCAAAAAGTGAAAGAAAAAGCAATAAAAAGACTTAAGGAGATCAAGCAGATATAGTATTATAGGATTATTTGTCATTTCTTAGACAAACTGTGAAATTGATCCCTTGTTGTAAAAACTAACATGATTCGTGTCACCGTGTTTTGCACCCACCCATTTGGCCTGAGACTCAGTATGAAATGTCCAAAGGGTTTGAAATTTCACATTTTCACTTTGAGGATTCATTTTCAGAAAAGCGCAATAGCCATTACAGATTTGAAGTGTTTGCCAGGCCTCATGTCACACCTCACACAAAGCCTGAGCCATCTTTAAAAACAGTAAATAGAGGAAATGGGGCTAACTAGCACTGGTATGACAAAAATGTATGGCTCTGGCCTTGAAGAAAAACCACAGGGCTGACTGTGAATGTGGCTGTAGGAACATAACAAGTGAACTGTGAATGGGTCTTGGCCTTATATTTGGTGTGAAAAATAAAACAGCCCTTTTTATATTATAAAATATATATAAAGGAACGGATGGCTAAGGGCTTCATTTCACTGTTCTCTGTGAAGTAGTTATCGTGCCTCATCTCAACTGGATAATGCTAGCTGCGTAACAGAGCTTGAAAGCAACATGCTAGAAGTAGTATTTATTAAGCTATGTAAGACCAAATGTAGTAAAATGGATGCTAGTTTCTAATGTTCTAAATGGTTACATATACAGCAACTTCCCTCATCATGGACAAACCAAGTTTTGCTACATTTAAAGGTTTTGCTGGTTTCATTGGCGCTATGACTCATAACTGAAATTTTATTTCATTCCTGGCAGCTAATGTGTTATGTGCAAATAGCTTTTGATGTACGCAAAAGACATAGGATAAATAAAATTGATTTTGTTCCCTTTTTGTCTACCATTTCTGATGGAGCATATGCAGTAAGGTGACTGCTGGTGTTGCTGTTAGCTTGCTAGGTGTAGCTAAACCAATGCATGCTGGCTAGTACCGCAGAATTTACTGTGTGGAAACCAGCCAAAACAGTGAAAGAAAAAAAAAACTGCTGAACTGAAGACAGTTCACAGACTTGAGGATATGCAAGTAACCTAAAGATAGGTAAGGGACTGATAATGAAAGCTGCCTTCACCTGTGATAAAGTTGCAACATCTATCAGAAATTATAGTTGTGATGTGATAGACAGTTTTTACAATATAATTAACATATTAAAATGTAATGTGGGTATGTAGTGTATACAAACAAGTATACATCACTTTTGTGCTTACTTTCTGAAAATATTACATCTTTACATTTTAATGTATTGACTCATACCATATAATAAAATGATTTAACAAATACTTAAGGACATAAACGCAGAAGTGGGCAGTTTCAGTTGGTTGAACCTGCAGAATACAATACATGTGAGAACAGTACATAAGCATTTTATGTGCTCAACCAAACACACACACTGTGAGGATTACATTTCCTTGAGGGGTCATTTCAGTGTGGCTGGAGAACAGCTGATGTTGCAAACTAACAAACAGATGGAAAGAGGGAGAGTAAAAATGAGAAGGAGAAAGAGAGGAGAGAGAAAGAAAGAGACGAGGAGAAGTCATTTAGGAATAAACAGCTCTGGTTGTCCTTCAGGCTCAGCAGAACCAAGGCACATGTGTCCTCCTGAGTCCATCAGTGGCTGGCCAGGTAGACCCAACATTCTCTCCTGTCTGTTTTCTTTAAATTCCTCAATCTATAGCATGTTTTAATACCCCTACCCCAACCATTGTCATTAAATGTAACATTTCCTCTTCATATATTTTTGTTTGATCCCTTTCCTAATCTATTTAAGGAGACTGACATGGGTAGGGGATTTCAAATTCTTGGACATACTGTACCTATACATTATCTCTGCCTTGTCCTTCCATCACTGTTATTTCATCTCTCAATATTTTTTTCATCCTGCATTTGTTTTCATTATCTGAACCACCCAGGAACTTTATTTTTTGATTGATTTTACATGTACATTGTATCGTCTCCATTTCAGAATCAGAATCAGTTTTATTGGCCAGGTGTGATGGACACACGAGGAATTTGACTCAGGTACATCGGCTCTCAATGTGCAAACAGTAAACCAGCATAAGGCTGTGTAATATAACTGTGTAATATAACAAAATAGCAGTATTAACATCAACAACCAGTGCAAACAATGGAGAAAAAGCAGTATAAATAGACAGTAAACAATGCAGACAACAAAGGAATGTTCATTAAAATGAGATAAATAGGGATAAGGGATAAAGATAGAGTACTTAAAACTAGAAACCTGTACGAGTCTGTATGATCTGGACAATGTATATATACACACAGGTATTGCACTGAGGGTTAGTGTCCAATCATACTGGTGTGGGTTAAGTGTTCATCAGTGTGATGGCCCGTGGGAAGAAACTGTCCCTGTGCCTGGTTGTCTTGGTGCACAGTGACCTGTAACACCATCCAGAGGGGAGGAGTTCAAACAGATTGTGTCCGGGGTGTGAGGGGTCTGCAGTGATCCTCTCTGCCCTCCTTTTGACCCGTGCGGTGTACAGGT
>NW_018127931.1:1519985-1553671 GCF_001952655.1 Monopterus albus | reverse complement strand
CTGTCGTAACCGCACCAAGGCGCCAGCGCGTTTTCCACGTTGCCAACATTTTTTCCAGGTCCCGTATATTGCTGCTGCGCCTCCGATCAGAATGTCCATACAGCATTCTTCGTTCACAAAAATCAGAGGAAAGTAGTTTGGTGTGAGTTGTCGGATATTCAACAGCTGTTCTCAGGTAAAAGTAATCTGGGATGATTTGCAAAAGACCAAGAAAACAAAGAAAAACAACAAACACAAGAGAGCGCGAGTAACCATCGCTGTTGGTGCCGGAAGTTATATATGCCCCGTCTTGTGTCCCTATCTCTCTTTCTGTCTCTAACAGTCCAGTCTTAATGCAGTTAGGTGCTAAGCAAGTGTGAGAGCCAGCACAAGCAATTAAATGAAGCTTCTGGCTTCCCTTCTCTACCTCCCTCTCTCACAGAGATTCCACTATATTTGGCATTAAGCTGGCCCTTACTACTTCTTATGGCAGAATAAAGAAAGGTCAACAGTGGTCCCCCACTACCTTTTATACAGGATGGCGAGGTGGAAAATCAGTACAATAATCCCACCTTGACCAGCAGTGTATAACGGACTTTGCTCTCAGAAGCTTTTCTTGGCATCCCTTGTCTGTCTCAACATCACCTTGTCGCTTTTCTGGTTTCATAACATCTATTCAAATACTCTGCTCTTCTTAAATTCTCACTTTCTTTCTTGCTAGTCTCTTTAGTGCTTTTCTAACTTTGTCTCATACCTTATTTTATATCTCTCTGCCAGGTTGTGTTCATTACAATTGTGCTAATTTCTACCACTTTTTCTCCACCCTTCAACATACAAAATAACCTGAATGGAACACAAAGTTTAAAGTTATAGGTTAAGCCTGTGTTCAAGGTGTTTTTATAGAACTGCAAGATAAATAAGTTAACATCACTTCAAATGGTCCCTTTACTTTTAGTAGTCTTATACAATTCTTATATACTATTCTAATGTAGTAGTTTCATTTAAGTCAACTACAGTACATATTATACAAGAAAGACAAATTCTCCTTTATTCTGGTATGTGATGGCACATGTATTTTTTTCCTTTACTGAAGTAAAATGAAAAGAAGGATTTGCACACTTCTTTCTTTACTAGTTATGTAATCACAAACGGATGTAAAAAAAGAAAAGAAAAAAAAGACAGTAATGCATTTCAGGGTCAAGAGGATTTCAAAACTGCCTGTGCTTTCAGATGTATACTTTCCTCACTCCATCTGCTCTTATTTTTTTCTCTCTACTGCCCTCTGTCTCACTCTTTTTCTTCACTTCACTGTGTTGTCCATATTTTTCTTTTCATTCTCTATTTTCCAGACTACATTACAGTACTTCCCTCATAAACCTTGCTCTGTTTATCCTACTCTCCATCCTCTCATTTCTGCCTTTATCAATCGCTAACTTTTCCCCTCCTCCCACCCTCTGTTCTCCATTTCATTGTCTATTTTCATCACTTTGATTGTGCTAATGAGGCCAGACCTGACTAAGTGTTTTGAACATGCTATTATAGTATGTCTCCTCTGCTTTGTTGGGTTCCCTGGTGTTTAATTTTGTTCCATGCTGTACTGGATTTCATTTTGAGAATGATTTTATTTTAGGTTTTTTTCTTGAATAATACTTGTAATTAGAATAAGACCCAAATACAATATTTAGTTTCATCCTCATTCTTTCTTTTCTTTAATGGAATTTATCCCTCTTCTCTTTGCCTTTCTGTCTTAACTGCATCTGCAGTTTCCTCACTTTATCTCCTCTTCTCCACTCTCACTTTATTCTTTGTCTATTTTTTTATTTTCTCCCTTCTTAGGCCTATCCCTCTTCCACTCAGTCTCTTTTTGTCAAATCCAATATGTTGAATCTTTGATCAGCTGAGGCAAGAGAAGGAAATCAACTCTCACGCCTTCATTATTCATACATTCTCATCTTCTTTCACCATCTGTCAATCCACCACATCTGACCCAGCAAGTATGCTGAACTGCCCCAATGCAAAGACACAAACGAACAGACAAAACACACAAATATCAAGTCTGCGTCTCATTCTCTCAGGTGTCAACAGCTTCTTGTTCTTTCCTTCTTATCTCTCTCCCCCTCTTCTCTCTCAGTCAGTCAAATCAATAGCTCCTCTTTGCCTCACAGTCCATTCTATTAGAGATAACAATGGCTCCATACTGGAATAAGATTGCCTCCTATTGTGGCACCGGATGTCTATCAGAAAGTTGGACAGAACCAAAACAACAATGTCGTGAAGGTGTGTGAGAGAGACAAAGAGACTTAAGGACAGAGGACAGAGAAAGAAAGAGAAAGATGACAGGTTAAGATAAACGGTAGACAATAATCGACAGTATTGTAAAGATGACTGAAGGACAGAGTAATGATCTGAGAGAAGAAAATGACTATAAGAGAAATGACAGGCTATGATAAGGTGTAGATCAGGGCAAAATTTATTGGGTTCTGCTGTAATTAATGCTAAACACTAATGTTTAGCAGGTAACATTTACCATGTTCAGCATCTCAGGCTAGAGTGTTAGCATGCTTCACAGCTATTGATAAATAGCACTAAACACAAAGTATGCTGAAGTTGACAGAAATGTCAGTTTAACAGGTATCTACAAATTCAAAGTTTGACAAGATTTTCATGCTGAAAGACAAACAAGGGCTCACCAAAGAGATTATGAATCACACATGTTCATCCAATAGATGCCGATATATTTCACTACAAACCAACACTGTCATTCTAACTGGATAAAAAGTAGGGGAATTAAAGGTAGGGTTGGCGATTCCTTCCAGCATTTTTTGTTACAATTCTTGAATCTCTCTTTTCATCTCAATGGCAATGAATACATTAATTTCACCAAAAACGTAAAGAAAAAAAAATCAGCATCTGCAGCAGCAGCAGGGCTGAAAAACGCCTGACCAATAATTTTATTCATCTCAACCAAAATCACTGAATGGCCTACCTGCCTGTCAACCTACTTCCTACTTGGGCCCACTCTGCCCTTGCACTCAATACGCGAGCCAAGAGTCTCCCAAAAGGTGTTGCAGTTGCAGTCAGACATGTTACCAATCTGTTTTACAGCCAAAGCTAGTGAGCTATGACAGAGAAATTGCCCACAGCAGCTTTTGTTTGCAAATGGAGACCATTGTTACAGGCTAGACCATTCCCTCCTACTATGGTGTTGGGCCTATTTATCGCATACCAGGGATCATGGATCAGTTTGCATATGTCAAAATACTTGAAGAGGTCATGTTGCCTTATGCTGAAGAGGACATGCCCTTGAAATGGTTGTTTCAACAAGACAATGACCCCAAACACACTAGTAAACGAGCAAAGTGTTGGTTCCAAACCAACAAAATTAATGTTATGGAGTGGCCAGCCCAATCCCCGGACCTTAATCCAATCGAGAACTTGTGGGGTGATATCAAAAATGCTGTTTCTGAAGCAAAACCAAGAAATGTAAATGAATTGTGGAATGTTGTTAAAGAATCATGGAGTGGAATAACAGCTGAAAGGTGCCACAAGTTGGTTGACTCCATGCCACACAGATGTGAAGCAGTTATAACAAACTGTGGTCATACAACTAAATATTAGTTTAGTGATTCACAGGATTGCTAAATCCTAGAAACAAAAACGTTTGTACAACATAGTTTTGTGTTTGTACAGTCAACGGCAGACACTGCTATTTTTTTGAACACACCCCTTTCAACTAATTGCCCAATTTCACAGCCTTAAGAGCGTGCATATCATGAATGCTGGGTCTTGTTTGCTTTCTGAGAATCTACTGCACCTACTGGTAACTTGTTTGCCATGTAGCAATAAAAAATATACTAAAAACCTGGATTATTCTGGTTAGTCACATTGTACTGCTATTATTTTGAACAATACTGTATAGGCCTGGTTCGGTTCAGGGTCTTTCATCCTTCAGCTGCCTGCGTGCATGTTTGGAGGTGGAAGATACCTGAGCGTGTAATGTTAATTTTTACCTGTGTTCATTGAATAAATCAGCACTGTATTGAAGCTACTTGGACTGCCTCGTCTCTCAGAGTTAGCATGGTAAAAAGAACCGGAAGACTTCACCTTTTAAAACATATAGCCTTGTAGGTAATGTTATTGTTACTTCCAGAAGTTGTGACCTGTGTGCGCAGTACGCGAGTGAGATGACTGTTACACAGAAAAAACTCCTTTTACAGGCAGCCAGACATCAGTCAGCTCTATGTTAACTGGGCATCAAAGGCCACATGCAGTGTTCGTATTACTAAGACAGAATAAAGCCTGTGTTTTGAATAGAGTTAGCGGGCCTCCCTCTTCACTTCTCCCTGCAGGAATAGCCCGGACTTCTAAGACTAGTTACCTAAGCTAAAGCAGCTTAGCCATGAACCAGAGGTCCCCAGCTACAGTTCGGGGCCGCAGATTTAACACTGTAATTGAGAAAGTTACAACAAAACCAGTTGAATATTGCAAGAAATAAAACCAGAATTAACACTGATGTGGCTTTTGAATGATGGCATCAACTGAGAACAAAGGGACTGAAAAGTGACGCCATGCTGGCCATATTTCTGCTGGACAGGTAATTATTGGTTTTACTTTGTTTGGTGGGCATTTGTTATTTTCCTGAAATCATTAGTAGTCAGGCAGTGTGCATTGCAGTGTGCATTGTGTTTTGGAGGAGTGGCTCTGGAGAGAAGTCAGAACAAATGGGTGGGATTTCCTTGGTCACCTACTTTCAAATTCAAGCTTCCTCTTGCTGGCTTTTCCAGGATCACCAACCCTACCTTTAAAGAGTAGGATTCATCTTCACAGCACTGTGGACATCTGTACCAATTTTCATAGAATCCCATCTTATACAGTGCCTTGCGAAAGTATTCGGCCCCCTTGAACTTTGCGACCTTTTGCCACATTTCAGGCTTCAAACATAAAGATATAAAACTGTAATTTTTTGTGAAGAATCAACAACAAGTGGGACACAATCATGAAGTGGAACGAAATTTATTGGATATGTCAAACTTTTTTAACAAATAAAAAAACTGAAAAATTGGGCGTGCAAAATTATTCAACCCCCTTAAGTTAATACGTTGTAGCGCCACCTTTTGCTGCGATTACAGCTGTAAGTCACTTGGGGTATGTCTCTATCAGTTTTGCACATCGAGAGACTGAAATTTTTGCCCATGCCTCCTTGCAAAACAGCTCGAGCTCAGTGAGGTTGGATGGAGAGCGTTTGTGAACAGCAGTTTTCAGTTCTTTCCACAGATTCTCGATTGGATTCAGGTCTGGACTTTGACTTGGCCATTCTAACACCTGGATATGTTTATTTGTGAACCATTCCATTGTAGATTTTGCTTTATGTTTTGGATCATTGTCTTGTTGGAAGACAAATCTCCGTCCCAGTCTCAGGTCTTTTGCAGACTCCATCAGGTTTCCTTCCAGAATGGTCCTGTATTTGGCTCCATCCATCTTCCCATCAATTTTAACCATCTTCCCTGTCCCTGCTGAAGAAAAGCAGGCCCAAAACATGATGCTGCCACCACCATGTTTGACAATGGGGATGGTGTGTTCAGGGTGATGAGCTGTGTTGCTTTTACGCCAAACATAACGTTTTGCATTGTTGCCAAAAAGTTCGATTTTGGTTTCATCTGACCAGAGCACCTTCTTCCACATGTTTGGTGTGTCTCCCAGGTGGCTTGTGGCAAACTTTAAACGACACTTTTTATGGATATCTTTAAGAAATGGCTTTCTTCTTGCCACTCTTCCATAAAGGCCAGATTTGTGCAGTATACGACTGATTGTTGTCCTATGGACAGAGTCTCCCACCTCAGCTGTAGATCTCTGCAGTTCATCCAGAGTGATCATGGGCCTCTTGGCTGCATCTCTGATCAGTCTTCTCCTTGTATGAGCTGAAAGTTTAGAGGGACGGCCAGGTCTTGGTAGATTTGCAGTGGTCTGATACTCCTTCCATTTCAATATTATCACTTGCACAGTGCTCCTTGGGATGTTTAAAGCTTGGGAAATCTTTTTGTATCCAAATCCGGCTTTAAACTTCTCCACAACAGTATCTCGGACCTGCCTGGTGTGTTCCTTGTTCTTCATGATGCTCTCTGCGCTTTAAACAGACCTCTGAGACTATCACAGTGCAGGTGCATTTATACGGAGACTTGATTACACACAGGTGGATTCTATTTATCATCATTAGTCATTTAGGTCAACATTGGATCATTCAGAGATCCTCACTGAACTTCTGGAGAGAGTTTGCTGCACTGAAAGTAAAGGGGCTGAATAATTTTGCACGCCCAATTATTCAGTTTTTTATTTGTTAAAAAAGTTTGAAATATCCAATAAATTTCGTTCCACTTCATGATTGTGTCCCACTTGTTGTTGATTCTTCACAAAAAATTACAGTTTTATATCTTTATGTTTGAAGCCTGAAATGTGGCAAAAGGTCGCAAAGTTCAAGGGGGCCGAATACTTTCGCAAGGCACTGTATTTCAGTCAGGCTGACCAATCAACATTGTCATCCCTAGGGCTATGCTTCTATCAAGGCTTAAAGCTGATCAAATTTTGTAATTATTTTAATATATCTTTAATTCCTTATTCCAACTATAGAAACCATATTTCTCATATGTATATGTAACATTTACAAAATCAGGTCACTGCAGAAAGCAGACTATTAATTAATTCCATATCTTTTAGACAATAAAATCTGAAGCCAGACATCTAGGCACACTTTTTAAATATAAGGAAGCATCTTTTACATCTTTCATATCTTTAAATTGGCTTATTTATAGTATTTTCATTGTGAAGTGACCTATATACTCAAGAATGGCCCAAGACAGATTATTTTAAAAAGCAAATGTAAAAGAAAGTACATCCGGTCAGTTAAGTACTTTGAGGCAGCCTCAGAGCATGAAAAGTGCTATATAAGGAAGCCAGCCTTGCCTTACACAACCCCTAACATGATCAACACCACTTGTGTCTCTGCCAACAAGGTTTTCATCCAGCAGAACTGTGCAGTTTCTTTATGCCGTCCTTATTACATAAATGTCTCCATCGATCCTTCCTGTGCTTGATTTTCTGACCTGACTTCATCTTCACCTCTTACCCTCAGCAGCTGTTACTGCTTCTACCTTCACTGACCTACATGTACTAGTTTACATAACATGATTCCATTTAAACTGTAAAAGAAAGGGAAGCACTGGGGTGTGGGGGGTAATGTATGAATGACATATAGGGAGTCTGGTGTGTTAAGGTCTATGTTGTTCTTGAACTACAGATGCATTTACATGCACTCCAATAAGGCTTTGAAGACTACAAACACATATTCAAACATGCTGTCAGGAATCGCACACTCAGACATACCAGCTGGCAGATCACTCTTCGTGTGTTTGTGTTTGTGTGCAAGTGGTGGATTGAGTGACAGCCCAAGGTGACAGCAGGGAACCCTTGGGGAAACCAGAACAGGACACGGCGTCTGGTTAGGTCTGTCTACCGTCTGTTAGACACTGGTCCTCACACCCCTGCTCCAACTCTAGGGAGACACCATCCTTAGCTGGCACCAAAGAAATTGATGGTTGCCTTGACAATGAGAAGACACACTCTGATTGGCTCGTGCTTTAACGGAGTAGTTGGAGAAAGTGTATCATCATCTCTTAACACGTTGGCATCATGCCACACAGATGAGTATGTCCAACTGTGGCATTAAAGCCAAAAAAGGTCAGACATTTTAACGTTGAGCCCCATTTATCAAAAATACCATTAATATATAATACACTCAGATCCCAGTACAAAATTTAATTTCTCAAAGTCAGATCCTAAACTGGAAAAATACATTTGAGAGCCCCTGCTGTAAAAGGTAAATCTGCCAAATTAGCATAAAAGGCAGGTTTTTATCTACTGGCCTTCTAACTCAGAGCCCTCGGGGGTGTGCTGGTGGAATAATGGACTTTTTAAACTTCATTTCTCTCTCTGCGTATTGCAGGTACGACACAGGTTCACTGGCTGTGCTTGGACAAGCACATAGCTACTACATGCTGAGTGTGGTGGGTGGGAGCACTTTTAGCTGTCTAACCTGTAAAATGCGACTTACATAAATAAGGCACTGACTGTTTTTACTGCAAATATTAATGATACATTATGTCTTGGGATTAGCAAGGCATGTTTAAATCACCAACACTGTTTTGGATAGAGATGACAGTTCCACTTAAATCATTCAACTAACATATACAGAACAATTTAAAAAGGTTTAATTAGTCAAATTAGTCAGGGGTGCTGTCCAATTTAGCACAGAAGATGACTAATTTGCTGTGTTTTCCACTATCAGAACCTAACGAGCACTATATCCTGTACTTCCCTTAACTATCATCATGCACAGCCTTCGGAGTTGACATGGACCGTCCTGATTTGTTTTTCCAATGTATTTTTTCTGTGTCGGTTTTATGTTTAGAGGAGGGAGGGGCTGCTCCTCTCTCACACATGCAGTCAGCTGTGTGTTTACAGACTGTGCTTGTAATGCTAATACTTGAGGTGTGAAGACACGGACATTTAACCAATCACTGGCTCTGTTTGATACACACTTCTGGCTCTGCATGCATGCAACACTCCCCCCTTGCTTTCCTAGCACTTGATTATAGTCCTACCTCCTAAGAGGTGCTAAAATTTAGGTCCCAGAATGCACCTCCAAAGCAGGCACATTGTAGTGGAAACAAATGCAGAACCTGTGACAAGCTTTACTTGGCTTGACGCGTTTTGGTAGGTTCCAATAATGAAAAATCCCCTATTGGCTGCTGGAGAGTAACACTGGAGTGTAGTTAGCTGAGCTGCATCTTAAATGGATAAATGTCCCAATCTGTGGAAGTTATATTTGCTTTATTTTGTTTCAGTGCCATTCAAATTCAATCCTAGATGTTAGCAAATTATGATGATTTACATATCAGTTTAGAAGCAGAGTCATGCTTAATCACACTTAAGTGGATAAACGTATCATATGTGGATAATCATGAACAATAATAAAACACTAGCCCATCTGAAGAAGAATAATGTGTCTTCTTTTATACCAGATCAAGGTTGTCCAGCCATGTTTTTTTAACATGTCAGAACAAAATGAGGGCAGTTTGTTTGATGTGTAAATATCAGCTGTGGAGAGCTGTGTGCTGTAATCTTGTTGATGCTGTAGTGAACATACATAGATGCAAGCCAGAGGTTTTATATTTACCATTTTCCTTAAAAAAACATGCCAAGACAGAAAAAGAGGGGGAGGAAAAATACAAGGACTATGTACTTTCAACATTTCAGTGCTTTTGAGGTGTAAAGACTAAGTTTTCTTGTTCAAGATATTTTTGCCATTCTGATTTTGTCAACAGACATCAAAGTGGTCCAGAGTCAACTGATCCCTACCCTTTATCCCATCTGGCTCCTTTGGAGGAGGGGGCTGCAGCTCTGCCAATTAAAGCAGCATCATTAGAGAAGCTGCTTAAGTGAACCGACAGCCAAAATAGTCTTCAGTTTTAGGTGGGAGAAAAGAATGGTGATTAAACACTCAGAGTTAGTGAGAAAGGTAATGCCCAAATTACAATATTACAAGGATAAGAAAAAAATTTCAAAAGTATTTCCATCATACACTAGATAATTACATAAAATTGCAGGAAAAGCACACTGGCTACGGTTCATGAATAAATGGGAGAAAATACATTTCTCTTCACAAAATTTACCAACCATGAAATGGTTTCAAACCTCCCATTTAAGAGTTTGGTACTGCATTGTGATGCAATTAAACTCCTTTAAATATTTTACCTAAATTGGTCCAAAAGAAGTGGACAGCAGTGTGGCACCAGTTCCAGGGGAAACACTGGATATATAAGGTGCTTAAAAGGCAGTGAGTAAATGTAATTGCATGGACAAACTGTCCCTCTCTCACCCTCAGACCTGCACCTTCAGGCCCTCAGTTAAATGTAATAGTGTGTAGTGGATGTGAGAGAGTTTGAGACGAGGTCAGAGCAAGGATCACCAACTAATTATGGTGCTGAGGCATTCAGCCTCTGTCAGATTGTTTAGAAAGCATTAGGGGGAAACAAGGGCTTCCCTGGTGCATTGCACATAATTAGTTTGGATCCAAGGTCACACACAAACACAAACATGGGTACAAACATCCATATACATACAAAAGCATATACTAGTGCTCACTTTGTTCTTCTCTCTTACTTCCTATGCTCTCAGGCTCTGCTTTCTTTCTGTCATGCTCTCTCAGGGGCAACAAGGCACAATGTCTATTAATTTCCAAAATTAATAGCTTACCAATTTATAGTTATTAACACATGCTGCTTATTACTGATTAACTTTAATGTGGAGCTAGGCAATAATAGGTATATTTTAATATACAGATATATTTAATACACAAATGTGTGTAATAAATATAAATGAACAAAAAACTTAAAATAGAGGTCCTTTTGTCACTTTAGACTTCACTACTAAGATTAAGGGTGTTTTGTTTTACCCCTAAAACACTGATTTCCATAAAACAATAAGCATACTGTCTAATCAATACATTTAAAGCAAGGGTCACCAACCTTTTTGAAACTGAGAGCTACTTCTTGGGTACTGATTAATGCGAAGGGCTACCAGTTTGATACACACTTCTGAAATAACAAATTTGCTCAATTTACCTTTAACTATACAGTATGTTATTATTAATAATGAATGATATTCATCTATGTGAAGACACTGATCATGTTAATGATTTTTCACAATAATTAACAATGATTTAACAAGGTAGGAAACAGATAAATATCAATATGCAACACTTTATTTCTATAAATCTCTGCAAGTATTTACATTTCCAAATGATCACTTCTACAACATTCCTAGGAAATCACAATGTCCCATTTTCACTAGCCACTAACAATTTTTAACAAATCATGCACTACGATGCACAATGTTTGTACAAATTATCAATTATGTAACATACAAAAATCAACTTTCAGATTTTTAAATAATGATAATTTTTATCACATTTAGAATTTATCACCAAATCTGCAGCATTTTTAACAAAATGATCATATGTTACATTTTACAAACACGTTTGTCACTATTTTTCAATATTTGAATTCAACTTTGCCATGGCACTGCCATGTTGCCACTGAGAGCATCTGTTATCTGTTTCCTTGTCTGTTAGTGGGAAGCCTGGCATTGCATGCTGTTCACCAGTGTATTGTAATATAGGGTTTAACTTGACACTGCAACTCTGAGTGAGTCTTGAAGATGCGCATCAGTGAGGCATGTTCTGTGTTTGTTCTTGATGAAGTTCATGTCAGAAAAGGCTGATTCACAAAGATAGATTGAACCAAACAGGCTGGCAACCTTCATACAGTAGCTGCTGTGCATACACCACTGTACTTTTCTGTGTCAACATGGCACCAAAAGTTTGGTGCAGCCTGATAGGCTTTGAGGTGGAGGTCATTTTGCAGTCTTACAATTTCAATCTCCACCTGTCCAGCATCCAAGCTGAACGTTGCACTTAGTTGCTCAGCAATGCATGTTGTCCAGTTCATGAAAGGACTGGAAATGAACGACACACATGGCTGAAGCTGATCAAGGTCACAAAACCTGTTCTCAAACTCTTGCCAAAGTCTGTTTATGAATTGAGAGTACTTTTCTGAAACTTTGTCAAAAGTCTCAGATGCAGAAGCATCGTCTCTCAGCACCATCTGAACAGGGGGAAAGTGCAGCACCTTTTTTCTCTGTAAATGCACAGAGAAAATGTTCATCTGGGCTTTAAATGCATTTAAAGTACTTATCATGTCAGCAACAGTCTTACCTTTGCCTTGCAGCTCACAGTTCAAATTGTTCAGTTTCCCAGTAATGTCCGTTAAAAATGCAAGGTCAAGTGTCCACTCAGTGTCCTCCAGCAGCGAGGTGTCTTCGACTTTGGATTGCATGAACTCTTTGATTTCACCCAAAAAGTGACAAAAAAACGAAGCAAAATTCGTCCCCTGCCCAGCCATCAGATTTCTCTGTGTAGTAGCAGGTCACCATATTCAGCTGACAGCTCCTCCAATAGCACCTTGAATGTTCTGTGCTGTTTAGCTCTGGAGTGGATGCTGTTTATGATCTTCACGACGGGAGTCATTATGTGCCCAAAGCCGATCACCTTTGCACATAACGCCTGCTGGTGAATGATGCAGCGGTAATGCATAAAGTTTGAGAACTCTGTGTCACCTTTACAGTGAGTGATGAATCCTGTATGTCAGCCAATCATAGCAGGAGCCTCGTCTGTAGTCATACCAGCTTTTCCAATGGTACCTTTTTCTCTGCGAAAAACTCCTTCACCGTGTTATAGATGTCAACTCCCCTCGTAGTTGTCTTTAGGGGCAGTAGTGTCATAAGTTCTTCTTTTGTGGAGAATCATCAAACCCCATCCGGATAAAGACCATCAGCTGTGTTGTACTGCTGCTGTCCACAGACTCGTCACACTGGATGCTAAAACACCTGCACTTTGCCAGATCCTGGTCCAGCTGATCGGCCAAGTTCCCGGACATAGCCGACACTCTTCTAACTATTGTAGTTGCCCCCAGAAGGACATCGGAGAGAGTGGAGAGTACATCGGTTCCATATTTCTCACCTTTAAGCACAGTTTTTGCAATTATCATCATTCCTTGTTTTAAAACCTTACCATCTGAAAAAACCTTCTTTTTCTTAATCAAGAAATGTGTAGCTCTAAATGAGGCTTCGGTTGCTTTTTGGGAGCTTTTCACCGGTCTTGTGAAAAATGACTGCTGTTTGCAGGGCTTTCCCTGCTCGTTGTGCGCTGCCCGGTGGGTAGTTAGCATGGCAGCGTGTGTGACATGTTCTGAAATGTCTCTTCACATTGTGCCGCTTTGCCGTCACCACAGTCGGCCCCCAAATGAGACACACGCAGGAATCTTTCACAGTGCTGAAAAAGAACTCTTCCTCCCATTCATTGTGACAATGATATGTTTTCTTTCTTTTTTCTGCCATGTTTTCGGAGGTAAATCATCTCATCAGCTGGATTACACGTTCTAATCCTTCACGATCTAATATGAAACATTTTTCAAAGTTTTTTTTAATAGTGTCATTTTTTAATTTACAACAATGCAAGTGTGATTTAAAAAATGATAGCAACAAAAAAATTTGATGCATCTCACTGGTAAGTGGCGCTATGGTGAGCTATATTTAGAACAGGCCTGCGGGCGACTCAGGTGGTCCTTGTGGGCGACCTGGTGCCCGTGGGCACCTTGTTGGTGACCCCTGATTTAAAGACTAGCTGCTGTGGCCACCCTCTTAAGTATTACTTTAAACTAGGGTCATTGACCTGACTGGGAAGTCTTGGCACATGCTTCTTGTGTGTCAGAAAATGATTTGGGTATAGCTGTGCTTAAACATGGTCAGAGTAACAATCAGTAACACCCAAGACTAGGGATGCACTGATTTATAGGCCATACATCGCTATCAGTATTCACCTTGTTGACTGCCATTGGCAAGGTGATGGAGTTCATCACATTAGATGACTAACCATTTTCCGCTGTGTAGGAGGTGGTTATCGAAGTCTGATAAAGTATATCGAGCTCCACTACACACTGCCCAGTCGTCATCATTTTGCTGACGTCTGTCTCCCTGAACTCTACAATGCTGTGGCCACATACAATCATGACCTACTGGTTGGTGATATCCCTGCCATCAGTTTTACAACTAAATGGAGCTGGGATGCTAGCCCTGAGAGTATGCTGAGCCTCATGGCACAGTGGCTTGACAAATATTTTACCTTGATAAAAGCTGTGTTACACTCCAAGGAGTTCACGGGCTCCCAGTCTGCATCTGCTTTCTCAGAAGCATTTGAGAAAATGGTTGAAACATGCAAAATTGACAAATCCAACGTGTTAGAGTTAATGTCAGAAATACAGAAAAAACTATTACAGATATTGGCCTGACTAGTTTTGGTTGCATGGCACACACTTTGCGGCTTACTGTTACGTCCCTGGCTGGCACCTCTGCCCACTCACGTGCCAGCAGCCGAACCAGTAGGTGAGGCACGGCACACACAGCTGTTTCCAGTCTAACTGGCACTATTTAAGCCGGGTGTTGGCATGCCTCGTCGCTGGTTCGTTGTTTCTGCACTACCAGAAGTCATCTCCAGCTTCAGCTCGAACTCTTACCTGTTACTTACCTGCTAGTTGCATGTTTTCCAAGTCGTGTGCTTTATCTGTGCTCTCGCCAATTAGATTGCCTGTCACCTGCCTCGTCGGTGGTGAACGTCCTTCCTGCCATCTCTGGTCCACTGCCTGCTTTGAAATCCACATCAGTAGCTCATGTCTCATCCTCTGCATGCTCTGAGAGAGATGCCACGTTAACAGCTCGAGCCTCATCCTCTGCCTGCTCCGAGGGACACGCCACATCAGCAGCTCATTCCTCGGTGAGTCCATCTTGTTACTTCTCCCGTGAATTCCGCCTCATCTGCCCCCTGCCACCTCCAGTCCTCTGCCTGCCCAAAGGCGCTGCCATGTTTGCAGCAAGCATCCTCCGTGAATCCTGTCATCACCAGCCCCACTCCCTCCACAGTGTCTCTGGTCTTCCACAGCAGTCAACCTCCACTCCACCCTCCACCTTCTCTCTTGCCCCTGCCCGGGGTATTGGTGCTGCCTGCTGGACACAGCCCATTAACCGCCCGTCTGTACGCCTTGGTTCTTCCTCTGCCTCATCCCCAGTACTCCTCCAGCTGTTCAGTCTACACAGCCCGGAAGAACCTGTTGAGTCTGCTTACTTCTTTTCCCTATACCTTCAATAAAACTAATTAATCTCCAGAATTCGTGTGATTCACTTTGAGTCAAGTTCTCCTGAGCTACTGAGCTTAACACTTACCGTCCCCAATGGCTATGGATGTACTGAAAAATTCCTATCACTTATTGGCTAGTTGTATAGCAGGCTAAAAAGGTTTTTTAAAGATATTTTTCAGAAAAAGAATGTGCCATGTGAAAGAAAGTTATAGCCTATTAAAGGTTAAATTATAAATCTGTATGATTGAATTTGTGCTGATTACAAGCGTGTAATGCAGGGCTGACAGACATACTATTCTGTTATTTTTATATAATGAAACTGTCCTTGTTTCCCTGGCACAAAAGGGAGAATAAATAAAAAACAAACAAACAAAAAACATAGGTATCGGCCACTCTATAATTTACAGATATAACATCTGTATCGGCCTAGAATTACACAATTGGTACATCTCTACCCAAGACCATTACTATTAGAACCAAACTGATTTGGTATTAACAGGAAGGCAAAAGAAATTAAAATGTGGCAAAAATGCTGACACTGTTCACAATTCCATCTACAAATGCAAGAATTCTGCTCTGCATGGGAATTTGTGCTTTAATCCAGCAAAGAGAGATATGGTTAAAACATATTTTAGAACTGAGGCAGAACTGCTGATGCTAAGTAACTACTGTGGTGGTAAAATCCACCACCAGCTCAGACAGGCACATTTTGAATTGACAGATGGCTCAACCATGACCGCTGATTAAGAGAGCTGGTGGGCAAAAGGGTTGGGGTAGAAATGATGAAACAAAATGAAGTTTGGTGCTGCAGTATGTGTGCAATTATCTGGTCTCCAAGAACACTTGGGCCTGCCTTAGAATATACAAGACAATCATATCTAAAAACACACAGGAAAACTCTTTTATACATAATGCTTTGCCTGTTAGAGAGGTCCTGCAGGCTTTACAACAGACAGGAATATCAGACCACTGGAATACTGTGTAGACAATTGACTACCTCCAGTGGTACATCATACATCATTACACCCACACACACACACATATATACACAAAACTAAACAACAATATAAGTTACATTGTGTATGTACATAAAAAAAAAAAATCTTGTCTACAGAAAGGCACAGATGTTTGCAGATGTTTGGCAAATTAATGCTCTATAAAGTCTTGCGCTGCAATTGCCTTTCTGCCTACTAGTGGTCAAAAATGTTTCCTGCTGCTTAATTTGACCTATTGTAGCAGTAAGAGGAGCATTTACCCCTGTTGAGATTAGATAATATATACAAGAAAAAGAGTTATGAGAGACAGACTACATGGAGGAGGGAGACTGAGTGTGTACAGTATGTTAGTAATAAAGTATAAAAGTGTATGTGCGTTCTAAAACAGCCTACATCCTCTCAACATACATATTTACCTGGATGCCGTCCAGCAGTTTGCTCATGCACCAGAAGCTGTCAGCCTCAATGTTCCTCAGAGCCTCTTCCTGCAGACTGGACACGTCAAAGTTTTCCACTTCCTCTTCTAGAGAAGAGAAAGGAGAACAGAGAGAGGGTAAGAAGGGACACACACACACACACACACACACACACACACACACACACACACACGGACAGATGGAAAGAGACAGCAAGTTAAGTGATAGAAAATGGGAGGGAAAGTGTAAAGAAAGGCCGACGGAGAGAGCGAGACAGAATGGAGAACCAGTACAGCAGGGGCTCCATCATAAGCCCACCATTCAGACAAGGAAACAAGAAAAGCAGAGGTGAATGGGGAGGACAAGTTCAACAGGGAGAGTGGGAGGAAGGGAAGAGGTAATGGGAAAGTAAGGCTTGGTATCAGTGCTATTATTCAAAAATTATACAGACACAGTTTCAGTGTGCTATTTGCAAGCAGCATCAGCTGATGTGAGTCATGTCTCACAAATAATACATCTCAGAAGATCTATGATCAAAAGTTGTTGATTTGCCTGTTGCTGGAAAGGGTTACAGAGTAATCTCAAAGACTTCAGACTTTTCAGCACTTAAAACTAGAGACCTGTACGAATCTGTACAATATGTACAAGGTATATTTACAGGTGTTGCACTGACTGTTGTGCATCAGAGTGATGGCCTGGGGGAAGAAACTGTCCCTGTGCCTGGTTGTCTTGGTGCACAGTGACCTGTAACACTGTCCAGAGGGGAGGAGTTCAAACAGATTGTATCCAGGGTGTGAGGGGTCAGCAGTGATCCTCTCTGCCCTCCTTTTGACCCGTGAGGTGTACAGGTCCTCCATGGAGGGCAGGCTTGTACCAATGACCTTTTCTGCAGTCCTGACTGTCCACTGAAGTCTGTACTTGTCCTGTTTGGTTGCTGAGCCAAACCAGACAGTGCTGGAGGTGCAGAGAACAGACTCGATGATTCCTCTGTAGAACTGAGGACATACTAAGAATTTGGCTAGGCTGAAGCAGTTCTGTGAGGAAGAATGGTCCAAAATTCCTCCTGAATGTTGTGCAGGTCTAATCTACAACTACAGGAAGTGCTAGCTTGAGGTTATTGCTGCCAAAAGTGGTTCAACCAGTTAGTAAAACACTGCTGCCATTACTTTTACCACTATCACTTTGTATGTTTAATAGGTGTGTCCAATAAATATATGAAAGATCATGACTGTCTGTGCCTTTTCAGCTTAGAAATATTGTGATATCTGCGACTTTGGTGAATATCAGATCACATTTCATGACCAATTTAACAATAAACCAGGAAATTTCAAATAGTGCCATTATACATTTTGGTACAGATCATTAGTTTTATTTTTTCAACTCCTTGGCATTTTTATGCATTCAAATCAGTTTTATAATGTAAAAAATAAACCTATTTACCACAGTCTTGTTCTGTTAACACTAACATCAAAAAATAAAGATGTAGGATAGCATTTTTCAATACTCAATGGTATCAAAGTAATTCGATCGATGCCATAAAACTATCAAAGTTCGATACTAAGGGGAAGGTCATGGAAAGGACTTAAGATGCTGACAAATTGGAGCACAAAATGAAAGAGAAATGACACGAGAGGGAGCTCAGGAAACATGTGGAAAGGAAGTAAAAAGCCAACTAATAAAGCAGGTGAATGACAACAATCTTTGAACCCCATGGTTCAACCTTTTGCATGGCTACTTTTAACACTGAGAAAATGCACCTCCCCACACGCACAGCATGTACCTTTGCAGAAATAGTGAAGTATGATATTTGTTCCATTGTACTTCCTGAGGTTGAATTACCACTCAGTCACATCACTAGCTTTTAAAGGTTAGTATTTTATTTCTATTACTCTGTACTTTTTGCTGGTGTTTGCTTTTGTGATTTCAGGCTTTAAAAATGGCAGTCAGATGTAAAGTGCTATAAAAATGGTCTGTAAATAAACAAAGCAGAATTAGGTTCAGATGTTTCCTAAAACACAATGCAGACTACACAGAAGAAACAGCTTCCAAGCACTAAGCACACTGAATCCCCAGTCAAATCCAGAGGGTGACTTCGACGACAGGCGTCATCAGATGTCATGAACGGCAGCAGTGTGTGACGGACTGCAGGGGCTTTGATGGGCTTCTGACAAGCCAGTGACGGCCAGTGGAGAGGAGATAGGATGAGACTGATTAACAATGATCTAGAGAGAGACAGAAAAGAGAAAACACGAGAGCCACAGAGAAATAGAGAGTAGTGTGTATCTATCTGTCTGTGCGCCATATTATCAAATATTTTGTGTAAACAAGTACTGGTTTGAGTTTGTGTATTCTTATTACACACACACACACACACAAAGAGGACCTGGCATCTCCAGAGTATCCTTGGCAACCCCAGTGGAATATTGTCAAGGTTGTAATGAGCAAGCTCACTCTGACAGACAGACAGACAGCGAGCTGGCACTGGGCCAGAACTACGAAGCCGCTAACAACTAGGTTGTATGTGTGTGTGTGTGTGTGTGTGTGTGTGTGTGTGTGTGTGTGCGCGCTCACTGTCTTATCTTGGTTGAAGTCAGGTAAGGATACACAGAAAGTGCAAATAGAGGATACGGTGCCTTCATTTCAGTGAAACCTTTCCTCCTTTCATAACAGGACAGATCAGGGTGCCCAGATACATAAAAATCTCACTTGCAGATCTTTGATAGCAGATATGGAAGTGGTCAGGGGCTGCATTGTGATTACAGGTCAGTATAGCTCACTTTAACCACAAACCTAACACAAGCAAACATGAAATGTAATACAGCTAGATGTCACAAGGTATAGACATTATTAGTGCAGACATACTGAGATATAATCTCATATAATGCCATTTCAGGTATGAAATAAAAAAAAACTGTTTGCAGTGAGAAGTGTACACATATCCAGAGAGGGAGAGGCCATCCACCAAGATATTATGAATCAAATACAGCTGAAGGGATAAAAAACTCACAATATTTCTCCTCAGTTTAAATTGAGGCCACAGCAGCAGTCAACTACAATCAGCTAGACCTAAATGTAGTGCTACAGCAGCTGCTGTAAGAGCGCCGAGACAAAAGAGGCCACCATCTGACCAATTTGAAGTCAGTATTTAATTTGATAGCTCCTCTATAGTGATGCAGAACACAGTGACAACACATGAATACAGGCTTCTCTCCCCGGGATGCGCCAGTGATGGCATTAAATTTGAAGTTGAAAAGAATATTTGTAAACAGGCTGACTGGCAATTCACATAGTGTCACTGCTGATTAACAAGGTGGCGAGAGTGCCACTGCTCTGGCATTTTGGGAGACCCTGTGTATCCTGAAGTCTCATAACAGTCTTTGTTGTGACTGAAGTGTTGCTGTTGGGCATAGTTCCAAAGCCAGACCTTGACTTTGGAGCATATTAGAAAGGCATGGCTGCTTCCAGGGGACCAGTGGTCACACTGGAATTGGACATAGCTCAACAAAAAACCAAGGATACATAAAAGTAAGGGCTAAGAGGAGGAGAAGCAAAGCGGACAGTGTGACTGGACTTTGCGTTGCTGGATCCCAAGGCAACAGTGCTCTCTGTGTCAGCTGGTGGAACTGATGCTAACATAACTTACTGGCTGTACACAGAAAACAGTCAAAGCTCAGAGTTATTACTCATTTTCATGGCTAGGTAGTCCAGACAACTCTTTCTGTCCAGCGTTTTGGTGGATGTCTGATCATTTAACAAGCTCTAGCTGAATTCGGTTTTCAAGACCCACTTGCTCTATACTATGGTGTTAACCAGTCCGTCACTTGTCTCCAAATGGTGCAAAGTGCAGCTGCTTGTCTTTTGACAAGTAATAGAGAATTTGAGCATATAATCTCTGGTACTGGCTTCTCTCCACTGGCTTCCAGTCCATTTTAGAATCGATTTTAAGCTACTGATTTTCGTTTTTAAGGCTCTTAATGGTTTGGCACCATCGTACCTCACCGAATTAGTGCATTGACACAAACCGACAAGGTCCCTCAGATCTTCAAGCCAGTTTCTTTTAGAGGTTCCTAGGACCAGATATAAACGGGGGGACCGTGGTTTTACTGTTGAAGCCCCTAAAATGTGGAATAGTCTACCTTTTAATTTTAGATCAGCTACTGACCTGATTACTTTTGAAATCATTGCTTAAAACATATTTATTTGCCTTGGCTTTTAATACACAGCAAGGCCTGATGCATGTGTTATTGTGCCGTATAATTTTTTGCACTGATCTTATTTATTATATTTTAGTTATTTATTGTGATTTTATACTGCCATGTAAAGTACTTTGGTCAACTAGATGTTTTTAAAGTGCTATATAAAAAATTTTTATATAAATAAATTTGATTTGACTTGATGCACCTCCAAATAAGAAGTGTTTTGGTAAGATACACTAAAAATCACCATTAGGCCACCCTGAATACCTCAACAGAGCATGTGTCTCTGTTAACCTGCCTTCAAAAGAAGAAACTGTTAATTACTTTCAAAGGACCCATGCCTCAAGAGAGAATCCTTCAAGATATTCTCCTGGTAAATACTTTTGGAGCTCTATGTCTACACAAAGGACTAGATGACAATACATGTTTGAAACTTTAGACTCAGTAGAAATGCTTTGTGAATAAGAACCTGGGGAATTTCTATAAGTTCAAGCTTCAGTGAGCCTCACATCAGAGAGTGAGAGTCTCAATGGCTTTAATTCTGTTAAGATGTGACTTGAAAATAATCTTTCACCAAATAATATTCTCAGGATGCTCAGAAAGTAAGTCTGACACAAACTCACCTTGGCACAAGAACTTGTTTGAATCAACCAACAGCCACATCTGTGCACAAAGATGCACAGACAGGCATTTTGGGATTGGCAGACCATACACTTGGAGGCATGACCAAGGAGCACAAAACTCCACACACACACCACAAAAACTGTTTACAGAGCAGTAATTGTTTGCTTGCGAGTAACAGTCATCACATAATGTCTTGATGTGAGAGAAAAAAAAAACCAAACGTGTAAATTACAAACAAAAATGTTTGATTTAGGATTCTGAACTTTCTCTAAAAACCCACATTTGAGGTGAACTATTATTCTCCTGACATAGTGTCAGCTCTGCCACTTCATGTCTCCTCTCCCCCATCAAAGCACAGATCCTACCACTTTTTATACCTTGACTTTCCTCTGATAATCTCATGATCTCTCCTTTGGGTGCATTAGTGATTTCTCTCTCTGCTCTCTTGTTCCCTCCACTTCTCCTAAACAACCATTTGACATTTTGTCTGTTGCTATTGCTATCCAGGCTGTTCAACATCCCCACACCACCTGTGACCTCTTGGCACAGCTTGGACATGCAGAGCCGGGTTACAACTTCAGAGACCGAGTGGCGGGCACCTACATGCATGTGCACCTAGTACACACAACGTACACTCATGCCAGTGCTACCATCTGCCCCTTACAACTATGGGCCACAAGGTAATGTGATATAAGATGAAAAATGAGCTTGTTTAGCTTGATGTAGTCATAAAGTGTGAGTGTGTGTGCGCTAAGCATGACAGTGAGTGTGTCAGTGCTGACAGAAAGTATAAAACAGTTCTGTTTGACAACATTCTATTGGTTCAGATTAATCACAAGTAAACCTGAGCTGCACACTGTCAGAGAGCAAGAGAGCACATGATTGGTCATAACATTTCACCATCCAAAGCTCAGAAGCTCACATAAAGTGGTACAGTCACTATTCATCATCTACAGCAGAGTTTAGTTTAAATCTAATGACTCTAACAACTTGGGTGCTGTATCCAAACATGTCACTATCCACACAAAGTGAAACAGTTGTGAGACATATAATACTTCTACCTCCTTGCACCTTTGATAGACCCCCTACCTCTCACTATGTCTGCAGCAGCAAAAAAGTGATTTCCCCACCATGGCACAATTAGTGTGATAACACTGTTGTTAATGAGAGCTGAACACTTTCCAGAGAGGTGCCATTCATACTGTTGGATAATTAAGAAGAGAGTCAACCCGTCAAACCCGGTGTCACCAACACAATGAAAGCACATACACTTGGTCATGCGCACACATACACATGCACACAAGCAGAATCACAGGAGATCTGAGTACAATGAGATTAGAATTATGGCACTGTGTGAAACAAGATGTGAAAATATGAAAATAGACAGCTAGAGGTGAAAGAAGGTAGAGGCAGTAATGTGTCTGTGTGTACGTGTGTGTGTGTGTGTGAAAGAGAGAGAGAAAGAACAGGGGGAAGTGATATAAATGGAGGTGAAAAAAGGAATATTTGCTTTTTTCTTAAAACAAGGTCTCTGTTTCCATGAATCTTTGGGTTCATGAGACTTGTCTAAAGTCTGTCATTTCCAAAACAGAAGGTCAATGGAAAATCATCCATTGTCTTCATTTCATACTTCTTAGAAGTTACAAGGTTTGGCTTCAAAGTACACCACTAATCTTACTGAAAGCACTGAACTTTAGCCTCAATGATAAAGAATGCTCAAGGCCATAAAATCTACACAGTCAGCCTAACTATTGTCTCATCTCCCACTATCTGCATTATAAGCCATGTGTCCATACATCAAACAGCAGGGCTCCACAGCTGTTGGCAAGATAATGTAAGTCTATGACATCAAATGGAAAACTGCCATTAATACCATATCTGCCACTGTGCACATAATGATCCAGTTACCCTGAGGTAAGATGGTGTCTTGCATGAGGAAGCCGATGTGTTAAATGTTGAGTAAGGCCGCCACATTGCCTTAACTGTTGCTACCACTGCCTAGATCTCACACTACGAACCATTGTACATACTGGACTGGAGCGCATTTGTACAGCACAGATGTGTGTGAAAACATGTTATTCAGCATGATCACAGCTGGCAACATACTCCACAATCACGTAACCATGGCAATGCCAGGACTACGCAATGCAGCCTGGGATGAAGTTTGTCTTTTTTGTCTATAGCATAAACATACAGAAAGGGAAGAGAGCATTAGCAAGCAATGGTTGGTGACTTTATTAGGTTGCTGTTCATCTTTATTGATTACCATTTCACATAAAGTAGTGATCAGAAAAAAAGGATGCAAAAGATGTTTTTTGTGGACACAAATTTGTACAACAGTGAATAGGCTTTTACAATTTGGCCTTCTAGTATTCACATCTTATGTAAAGCTCTTTATATTTGCTGAACGGTGCCAGAGAAATAAACTCACCTTCTACAGTTGCACCGTATGCATTCAGCATGTTTGTGTGTAGTCGGGGCTAAGGGCTACATTGTACATGACATGAAACACAGATGTTTTACTGAACAGGCCTACTGGGCCCTGGTCCACAGGCCAAAGGGGTCAGCAGGGCCCAGGGCAGACCCGGTATGACTGTTAATATTGTTGGAAAGTCAGTGAAATGACCGCAAAGAGATGCAAACAAGCACAAAGAGACACAAAAAATAAAAAATAAAAAAATAAAAGTAGAGGCAAACCTTGGGGAGGTTAAAGGAGCCTTTCATATGTACATATTTGTCCACCACCCCTTTCCCTCATGATCCATTCATGACAAGAAGTGGTTCATTTGTCTAACCTGAAACTAATCTACCATCTGACAAGCATTTCTGAAGTTGCTTACAGATAAAGCTGATAAAGTGAAGAATTTAATCACTTGGTCATCATAGTAACTTCATATTGGCTGCCTCCTTTTCACAAACATACAGTATAAACATTTTTAATGAGATAAGATGTCCAATTTATTCATGACAGTAAATCTGCCTGCCTAATCTGCAAGACACATTTGCGAGCCAAGAGAAAGCTTCTCTAAGAAGTATGTAAGTGAAGGACCAGTCTATTAAATCATTAGTGTGTGATCTGCAGGGTTAAAAAAAACAAAACATTAGGGGAACAGTAGTAAGTAAACATTATGGACGGCAGCAGACAGGCAGAGAGACAGACACTTCAAGTTCCTTTGTGAGTCCATGGATAAGTGTCTCTCTGTGTGTGAGTGCTACTATTTTAAATGTGCCCACATTTAAAATGCGTCTGTGTCTGCATGCACCTTTGTGCTAGAGTGTGTACGTGCATGCTCATGCACATTGTTAGGATGTAAACCCAAAACACTACACACCACCAGCGCAGCAGTACGGCAAGATGACTATTTCAATTGCCTCCAATTGCATCAGGTCAAGCGGACTGCGTCTCGCTGGTGACAGAATGATAAGACTGATTTTTTTTTTCCCCAATCAAAAGGCTGACAGAGAGAATGAGAAATAGAGACTTAGAGAGATCAGAAGCTTCTTGGTGAGGAGAGCTTCAATTTATGGCTTTTTATAGTCAAGTAATTAACTTAATCTAAAAATATTCAATAACCCCTACGATTATTCACAGAAGATAAATCATTTTTCGACAGAACTATTTCTCTGGATCATTTTGGAGCTCCATTTCTTTTTATCAAGAGTGGTGAGAGAATCTCTGCTAATACAGAGAATAAGATCAAGTCGGATGCAGATGAAAGCACACTATCAATGCTATTGATTTTCAGTTTTATATAACCTATTGTCAAGCAGTGATAATGGTCTGTGCGGTTTCACTGGTTATTTACACATCATAGGCCAAAAAAACAGAAGGCTAACAACGCAAAATTAAAAACATCAACAAACGCATTGCCCTTGCAAATTTCTAGTCAGGGAGAATTTTCCATTCAACACCATATTACATTTCTGTAATGGTGTTTCCAGTAGGGCTGTCCCCTGAAAGTCAACTAGTTGAATCATTAGTTGAGAGACCTTGTCAATCAACTGAAGCTCTTATAGTCAAGCAGTTGTTTTTATTTTACTATGCTTTATTTTTTGTCAACCAGTGTGCATTACAATAGAAGGCATCCCCAGCCCCCATAGGTTTGTCATCTTGTTCTTGTCATTTTGGTGTGCCAAGCAGAAATTTGCACAATGGTGTTCCGGGCATGTCCCAATGGGAGGAGGCCCCGTGGAAGACCCAGGACACGCTGGAGGGACTATGTCTCTCGACTGGCCTGGGAAGCATTCCCCCAGAGGAGCCTGAGGAAGTGTCTGGAGAGAGGGAAGTCTGGGCATCTTTGCTTAGACTGCTGCCCCCGCGACCCGGTTCCGGATAAGCGGAGGAAAATGGATGGATGGAAAACAGTGAATAAGCCCCTCATAAATTCCCAGAAGCCAAGGTAAAATTTTCACAATGCTTGTTTGGGCCAACCAAAGGTTCAAAGCCCAAAGATTTTTTATTAACTATCATACAAGAAAAAGAAAGCCAGCAAATCCTTTCACTTGAGAAACTGGAACGAGCAAATGTTTGTTACTTTCGCTCTAAAAAATGGGTTGTCGATTAATTCTCCTTTGACTGACTACTTTATTCATTGTTGATCTGTGTGGACCAGTGAGACATGAATGCTCCTTGAATTAGTAAATGAACCAAATGTAGTGTGCATGTCATATTTCCATCACCTTTGACAGTGTTTGAGGTTTTGTTGTCATACTGTTGCAATGGTTTAAAGGCATCACACTGGACAATTACCACCAACAACTGTTTATATCTGTGCAATCATCTCCTATATTTGCATAAATGGATGGAACACATTAATTTGCATTTCTGCAAATCTGGTTACAATTTGCGCTATATTTGGATGGAAATTGGACTACAGCTATGCGTGAAGTTAGACTGAGAAGATACATTTTGATCGAGTAACCCATAAGATGGTTACTCCTCAAGTGTCTAACATATACAATATTTTCTAAGACAATGCTAAGAGAAGAATACTTAGGAAGCCTAGACACAGCTGTTGTTAGACAGACCCACTGAATCATGCAAATAACAAACTATAAAATGAATATAATTCATATCCACATAAACAAGATTTACTTTTGTTTGGTTTAAGTTAATCCAGTGACCTTAAAAAAACAAACAGTGGCAAATGTGTTTATGGGCACAGAGTCAACCTTTTAACGTGCATTTAACTACAGATGCTAAAATACTGACTGTAACCTCTTTAAGGAGAAAGAAGAAAGTGAAAATAAAGTGGCAACCTTCAAAAGTCTGAAAGAAAATAACATATTTCAAGGGAATGAAAGAGACATTTATACAGCAAAAGGTGGAGATAAAGAATGAGGGTCAGCACCACATGGCTGATTCAATTTCTGCCTGTCCAAATGCTATTACTTAACACAGGAAACATGTTGATTGCATTCTAAACCAAATCAAGGAGAGGAGACCGAGCCAAAACTCAAGCAAAGAGAGAGACTAAGGGGGACAGTGGGAAAATAATGCCTACACTGAGTCAATAATCTCACAAAATGATCAAAGCAGAAGAAATTACAGAAAGCTAAAGTAGATGAGGAGAAAACCAGAAAAGACCATGTTCGCACTGATGTCAGCAGCTGTGCTCAGACAATCTCTAAGCAGCTCATTAGAGCTATTAATAGCTGTTAATCAGAGAGAGACTTAGAAAAGAAGGCTCGACCACCAGTGACCAGACCATGGGGAAAAAGAAGCCGATATTAGTTAACCACCGTCTGGCCAAGATCCACTGCACAGACTGCTCAATCTGTAGATGGAAAGCAGGCAGAAGGATGGATACAAAGATAGAAAACAGAAGGATAAGCAAAAAATAAAAATGGAAATACAAATAGGAAAGACAGATTTAAATGTGAAGCAGCCATACAAGTGTTTACTTACTCATATTGTATTAACAAAGGAATAAACTTTATAATGGCTCCTATATGTTACTGACATCTGACCAGTCTTCAAAAATGTGCCCTTTATTTCTTTGACAATACATATCATTATTATAGAAAGGGTTCGGCACTGTAATCCCCAGGTGGGAGGGTGCAATTGAAGTACAAACGATCACAACATAGCACACCATGGCAGAGCACGGCGAAAGCTCTGTGCTAGGAGACAAACAACAGATCAGAGAAGAGACAAGGGGAGAGAGAAAAAAATAACAGAAGCTACAACATTATGCTGAAGTGGCGTGAAATGAAGGTCTTAAATAATGCAAACTGCTACTTACTTCAGGATGTAATGCCAGCCAGAACATCTAATTTAGACAGAAAATGACAATGGCATTTCAGCTTCTGCTTCAAAAAAAGCCACTTTATTTACAAAATTGGCTTCTAGTGTCATTCAAATTTACGTGTCTATTTTCTTGCGGACAGTTCACACTCAGCTCTGCTCTCTACATAAGAGATTTCAGCTTCAGACTGTGTTGTGTTTGTCTGCATCTCACCCCACCAATCTGTGCCCTGAGTTTGTGTTTGAATGTGTGTGTGTGTGTGTGGTGTTATTCTCCTGCAGGCATTTCATCACAACTGACTGACAGTATGTTTCCATCTTCCCAGCTTTGTCCCTGGGTGCTTTACCTAACCAGTCCATCTGCAGTGCTGCAATCCACCTCTACCTCCCACCACCATACACAAACACAGTGACAATGCAGAGGTTGTGTATGTGTAGAAGTGGTCCCTGCTGCACATTGACTAAAAGAGACATCCAGCAGAGCTCTCTCTGTGTTGTACAAAGTGTTTTTTTATATACTGACAGGTTCTCTAATACCCTTCTTGTGATGCATTAGCAACAGTGAGGTTGTCCATCACAGTCATTGTTGTCCTAATATTAAAGCCAGTTGCCTTCTTCAGCAGCAAAGTATGTCAGATGAGGAGAAGCTAGGAAAGTTAGCATTGTGAAGGATGGATCACAGATGAAGCCCAGCACAGATTCACATAGGATTAAAATAACAGACACAGAGGAACGTATGTATATAAGCAGTATGTCAGCAAGTTTCATCAAATTAAAGACACTGAAAAACATTTTAGTGCCAGTTAGAAATATTTAACTAGTTTACACATGAAATAAAGTCAGGCCCATGTCTCTAGAAATAGCACATCAATGATGACAAGCATATGTAAATCCAAGCTGCGACTTGATTGCACACACATGCACACAAGTATCCATCCATCCATTATCTATACTGCTTATCCTAAAGAGGGTCACAGGGGGCTGGAGCCAATCCACCAGACATTGGGTGAGAGGCAAGGTACACCCTGGAGGGGTCGCCAGTCTATCACAGGGCTGACAGAGACAGACAAACCACACACACCCACAATGCTATGGGCAGTTTAGAGTCACCAATCAATCGAATACCTGGCACACGCTATGGGATAATTAGGCCAATTTCACGTCCAATTTGCCCCTCCTGACAATTTATTATGCTTTTATTATGAGGTCATAGTTAAAAGTGATGTTGTACTGGAAGACATTATATTCAGAGGTGTTCCTAATATTCTGACCCTCTCATGTATGTAGCTGGGGAGGACAAAACAGAGACAGCTATAAATATATTGTAGTCCAGTACAACACCATCTTTAACTACAGTATGACCTCAATAATAAAAATATAATCGAATTTATACATTTACAACAATTTCACCAGAAACTGAAACATTTTGAGCTTCATAAACACAGATGTTAAAGTACCCAGGATAGCATACTAGCATACTCATTTCCAGCCATTTAATGTTTAATCCTGCGTACCTCTAGATCAGCTTTGCACCAAATAATCTCCAAATAGACTGAACAATAAAACCTGAGAGCCTCTTCCTAAAATGAGAGGATAATTTGTGAATACGCACAACTCCTGTTGCTGGTGCTGTGTTGAAAGTGAACAGCAAGATGAACTGCAACAGCATTAATTAATTTGAATTTCTCCTCCATAGATAGGTAAACAATGGTATATGTACCATTGAAAAGAGATCTGTAACACTCTAAACAAAGTGGGTAACTGAGAAACCCCATATCTTAACTGGTATAATGCAGACATAGTAACTTATCCAGCCTTACAACAATTGTCTCTAACATTACAGAAACAGCACATTAACAGACCTGCAACGTCTTTTTTTAAAACTTACCGTTAAGTCACACCAAGTAGTGGAAGCATCGCTGCCTTTCAAGTAGCTCCAAGGTCGGTAAATCCAACCGGTGATCACTGCATCTTCCCACACATGACCACATACAGTCCCAAAGTAGTGAAATTAATTCCAACAGGCAGGGTAGCACCAACAATAACATCATAGATCATTAGAATCTGCTTGTTAACCAGCATCACATCACGTGTGGCAGACACACTAGCCTCAATCATTGAAAACAAACGAGTAGTGTGCTCCAGGGGAATCCAGAATTGATGAGCTGATCACTAACTGCCACTGGGGTCTTCACTGACTGGCTGATTGTAGGTTAGACCCAGTCAGGTAAAACAGCAAGTCCCTGTACATAAACATTCCCAGACATGCAGTAACTTCAGGCCCTGTATTTTTCTCCACACCCTCTGGCCACAATGCAGGCAGCAGGAGGTAAAACATATCCACAAAACCGTGGACAGTCAAAAAGTTCCGATTTCAAAATGGCACCATTGGATATCAGGCATGCTCACATAAACATGCAACTGCCTGAAGAAAATGGCCATTCAAGAAAATCCTTAAACTATCATGTAATACATGTTTTTATTAGGAAAAAGTCTTGCGAGAGTTTGCGAGACTTGTATAAACATACATACACATTTTTTTAGCTTTAGGTCACGTCTAAAATGGTAATTAACCATTGTAACATTGTATACAAGTCAGAAAACAAGGAAAAGCATGCCGTGGGCATAAGTGTTGCACTGAACTGCATACTATTGTACAGGTGTGCCTAATAAACTGGCTAGTGAGTGTGTATTAAAGTAATGCATAAACGTGAACACATTATAAAATAAATTCATATAAAAATGCACTGAAAACATCGACATTAACAACAAATAACTACAACTTTAAGTGTGTGGTAAAAAGCAGCAGATGAACAGTGATACCTAGTATGTCCATATAGTGGAGGAATCACAATCAAGAAACTTAAATAACAAGCACTGGTAAGATAAAAGGTGCATAACAGAGGAGAGTTTGCTTTCCTCCTAGAAACTTAGCAGGCTGTGTCTGTCCAAAGCTGCAGTTAGCTAGTACAACGGCAAACTACACAGGCATCATCTTAAAGGAGGCATGTTGCAAGGTAATGTCTCCCTTTTATTTCCTCCCATGGATTTAACACTGATTGATTCCCATTGATTTTTTTAACTTTTAAAGTATATGTTATGGCTGTGCAACTCCAACAAACTTTTTAAAACATTGTAAAATGCCAGAAAAAAGACAGGTGACATAAAGCTCTTCCCTCCTAAAAGCCGACTAAAAATTGTAGTGTATAAAAGTGTATAAAATTTACAAATGTGCCCTAGGCAGAAACCAGTTGTTCTGCATAAGCAAGTGATAAAAAGTGCATTGTGCAACGAGGTACACATTTCTCTGCATTTGTGACAACTTAAAGTAGCTTCTTGATAAAGGACATATGCCTAGGCACCTGAAAAGTCTGTAAAAAAGGTCTGGTTTAAAAATCTTGGCTAAAACAAACACACACACAAATACTTCATCACACAGGCATATCACTCTTCTTGCTCCTGTCTTATGTCCATCTGCCTCAGTAACCACAAGGACACATCTCCAAAACTTTCTGACTTTACTGGTTGGTTGCACAGCTTATTTGTCCCTTGACCTTTGCTTACCCCTGTTAAAATGATGTGTGTTGAGCTGTATAAATGTCTAAGACTTCTCTTTTCAAACCCTTTTCTTTAGTAATTCACATTGCCATTTGGAGATAAGCCTGTGCTTCTGCTTCTGCAATAAAATGCATTTAAATTTTAAAATACACTAAACCTAGAATATTTTAGGTTTGTCCTCATTCTTCTTTCCACAAGGGCTCCTGCTCACTGAGCACATTATCCTTTTTACACAAGAATAACATATTTCTACAAAATGGTAAAAAGTGCACCATGACTTTTAAGAACTAAGTGCACTTTCTGCCTCTGCTAAGAACACTTGTTTTCTTTTTTTTTGAAATATCAAAATATTACAGAGTGGTGTTTCTTTGTCTTAACAACCAAAAGAATGGTTTCACTTTGTCATCTGGCTAACTTCATTGAATACAGCTCCGCCTTCAACACAGTTGTCCCCCACAAACTCACCCAGAAACTCACCCACACTGGGTCAGCACCCTACCCTCTGTGACTGGCTCACTGGCAGCCCCCAGTCTGCCTGGATTGGCAACAGGACTTCAGCCAGCATCACTACAAACACTGGCACCCCACAGGGATGTGTCTTCAGTCCAATCCTCTACACCCTGTTCACCCATGACTGTGTCGCCTCCTACAAGGACAACATCATCCTTAAGTTCGCAGATGACACCCCAGTGACAGGTTGCATCACTGGCAGGGACGAAGCAGCCTACAGGGGGGAGGTGGCCAGTCTGGTGTCCTTGTGCAAGGACAATAATCTCAGCCTCAACATGGACAAGATGAAGGAGATGATATTGGACATGAGGAAGGAGAGGAGATCTCATCAGCCTCTGCTCATTCGGGGGCTCGAAGTGGGGAGGGTGAGCAGCTTCAAATACCTGGGTGTCCACATCAGTGACATTTAACACCACACAGCTGCAACTTCTACAGCTGCATCATCGATCTCCTAAACAGCTGACAAAGGTTTAGCACCAGGAAATACGTCAAACTTCGAGCATGTCTTAAAGACATAAAGGCCTAGGTGACCTGTAACTTCTTACTTCTAAACTCTGACAAAACTGAGGTAATTGTGCTTGGGCCTGAAAACCTTAGAAATCTGCTGTCTAATCATATACAGTAAAACCTTGGATTGTGAGTATAATTTGTTCCATCAATGTGCTCGTAATCCAAAGCACTCATATACAGTATCAAAGTAAATTTCCCTCAAGAAATAATGGAAACTCAGATGATTCGTTCCACAACCACTTATTCATACAAAAATGACTACAGTAATACAAAATACAGTATAAAGTAAAAATAAAACAAATTAACCTGCACTTTACCTTTGAAGAAAATCGTGGCTGGCGTGAGGGAGACGAGAGAGAGGAGCTATCTGTTGGCTGGCTAAAATCTTTTTCTTTTTGTGAAAGTTTAACAAGGAACCTGTCCAGTGACACTTGCTTTTGCCTCCTTTTGAGGATTTGGCGGATTTTACACATCTCCCTTATAAAATCTTGCATTGTCGGCCACTTGCATACCTCGTTCATGCTTCTCAATGATTTCCTTTTTAACTTCCACCATATTCATCTCCTTTTTCTTACCACCTTTCTTTTCAACCTTTATTTTTTCTTCATCGGGGCCATTGGTGCAGTACAGATGTTGACTATACGAGTGAGGCACGAGAACCATTGGCTCAGTTGTGACGTGACGCTCAGCAGTGTACGTACTACTTGTATTGCAAGACCTCACTCGTTTATCAAGTTAAAAAAATTGTTCCTCTTGCAAAACATTTGCAGACCAGGTTACTCGCAATCCAAGGTTTTACTGTAGTTTGCTGTTGGGAAAATGCTTTGTTATGGCTTGTTCGAATGCTCAAGAAGATGTTATACACTTGTACGTTCAGGTGTTTTGGTTTAGAGCAAATGATGTATTCGTGTTTGAGCTGATCCACATAGTTCTCACAAATACCAGACCACGAGTATGCAAAAAAGTTTGTGACAGCACCCGGCTCTGTCTGGTAGACAGACTGATAACAAGGATTGAATTCTTGAACTGCCACAGTACCAACTTGACTGTACAAATAGGCTCAGTTGAGACTGCCTCTCTGAGCATTGTTTTCATGCAACTGAACTGTATGTATTGACTGCTCCCTTGCTGCAAGTATTAAAGTCCTTATATAAAGAAAATTGGCCTCGGTCTACTCAGTCCGTTTGTTTATGATAAAATAACCCTAACATTTGAGTATTTACTGAATGCATCGAGCAGAATTAGCATTTATTTAGAGTCACATTTTTCTCCGTTTGATGCATGTTAGTTCAATATTCACTCTGCTTTTGGCCTTGCTTTGCTCTCTACCAACTCCAGAGGAAAATGTGTATCTCCTTAGCTACTAAATGCTTCACTGTGTTTACCAGCTAGTCACTAAACTTTGACCATCTGCTGTTTGGTGCCAGGAAGGTAGTTTGTGATGGGTTTTTGAAGATATCGCTAATGAGAGCAGTGACAACGAATGCTGGTCCAAAAAACCCAATCAGCAAGCCTAATGACATATAAAGCTCTCTAAAGGTGAGAGAAACTGCAGTTAGGTAATTTATTCCAACTATTTTCAAAGTAAGCATAAGCTGTCATAAGTTTTATTGAATTAAAATGAATGGTTATAGCAGCTTTAAGGTTTAATTATGGCCCTTACTTTACAATAATTTCTCCTCTTTTCATGTTTTAAAAAGATAAGAAAATCTGCATTAGGAGACCATACTGGACTGTCATAGAGCCTACAACTGACAGCACAACATTTAGACTGTTAGTCTTTGAACCATTTTATACTTGTGAAGCTCCTGGTGGGGTATTTAATCAAACAAATAAATTATATATATATA
>NW_018127931.1:1499194-1519914 GCF_001952655.1 Monopterus albus | reverse complement strand
CACGGTGGTGACTTAGCAACAGAGAAGTTGTTGCCAGCCACTTTCTGCCTGCTATCACAAGTGCAGCTTCAAAGCAGAGGATGGTGATATGGTACATCAGGCCATTCATCTTTTAGTTGATAGAAGGAAGGACTGCCTGGATTGGCTGCTTCCTGACAGCATGTGGGCACCTCATAAGTTGGTCATTTTCCCCCCTTTTGAAATTCCGGGTTTTCTGCTCTGTTGTTTGTCTCCCTCTGTCATTCTCCATGCTCTCACTCTTTCTTACCCTTAAGTCTGCCAAGAGACACTCTGGATCCTGTTATTTTCTACTGTAGAAGTAGAAAATAACATTCTCCTTCTCTTTCACTCATGGTTGTCAAACCCTCACCTATTTGGATTTTCAAATTATACCATCTCATTTAGTCTTCTGTCCCTCTAACTTGCCTCCTTGTTCTCATCTCTCTGCAGATCCATACTTAGACACTGGTATGCAGATTGCATTATGGATCCACTGGCCAATCAATGGCTGGCTCCACATTAAACGAGGACTGGCCCTGCTCCTTGGCCCATCGTGACCCATCCTGGCCTTAATTAGATGAGTTTTATTGTTGTATAATGGGAGAGGCGCTACGCTGTGGAAGACAGGGAGAGGACACAGGCTAAGTAATGCCTAAGTGTTGAAGAACAAGAAACAATGGACTCACCAAATCAATTTCTCCTCTGACAAAAGGAAACCCTGCCAGATTGCAGGTTCAAGTGGACACACATCAACTTTAGAGGCATTTTTGCTCCCATGGTATCAAGAGTGTATCAGTGATCTGCTGACTGGATTGTCTGTATTTGGATTAACAATCAAGTGGTCATGAAAGCAGGTGACAGGAAAAGAAAGGAGGAGTACTGTAAAAATGGAGTGGTTAAGAGGTTCAGCCATCACTCTGCATTTCATCATCAAAAGATACATGAACTGCATGGCAGTTGAAGAAGCACTGCAGTGCCAAACCAAGACAGCTCGGAAAAAGAACCCAGAGAAACCAAGCAAGAGAGCTAAAAAGAAAAACAAAGAGGCACTAATAAAGTGACAGGAAAGAATTGAGGAACAAAAGAAAAACAAGTAAACTACCAACCAAACCAACACATACAGGGGCATCTTGTGGTGAGCAGAGTGTGGGTGTGATGTGATGTTTTGTTTTGACACCTATCCATGCCTGTTGTTAGGGAAGTGCGTATACAGACCACCACCTTTACACTGTTAAGCCTTTGGGAGTTAATCAATATAAAATCAAAAAAAAAAAAAAAAAGACAGCTAGACAAAGAAAAAAGAGAGAAACACACTGTGGAAAAGAGAACTGAATAGACTTGTTTAGGGGAAAGATTAAACAGCTGCAAACAGAACAGAGTTTTAATCAGGTTTCAGATACTGGCTGTCACTCAAACTCACTCAGGGCTTTAAACTGCTTAGACACAACCAACATGTTTGGAGCAAGGATTAGAAAATTAAATCTGAGCATGAGCATGTTAACAGAGAAAACTTGGTGTGGATTAGTGAGTAAAAAGGATACCATGGCTTAAAGTTCTCCGGCACTGTGCCGGATTTCCGTGCGGGAATGTTTTTGATTTGACAATTGCTATAGGCCTAGAGAAAATATTCTCAAGATTTTTTTTTACATTGCCTAAGAATAGGCCAATGGCTCTACATGTATGTAAACAGCCATAAGGAACCCTGTATTTTCTACTAACAAAGTGCACCTACAGTACTTGTAATAACAACCTGTGTTTATACTTTGGCTCAGTGACAGCTTTATAATGCACGGGACTGCGGTGTACTACTTTGAAAGCACTGCAGTGAACAGGCTATTCATTTTGTTTTCATATTGTCATAATCTTTTGAAATAATTTAGAAATGGTTTGATTTGGTGATGCTGTCTTTTTGAAACAGGTGCACAGTTGTCATCCATTTGGCTTGTAGCCTGCATCCCACTAGCTGTCTTTTTAGCATCTTAGACCACTACCTATAATTTGTCTTTTGTTTGTGCATGTAGTTTGCTCATTTAGAGCATATAACAGTATCCTACATTAAGTATCCAGTCAGACATCAAACACTTCAAGGGCAAATCTAGAAAATTTTTGATGGGGTGGCCAGGCTGGGCATAGACTTAGAAAGGGGTGGCACATGTAAAAATGTAAAAAGTAAATAAAACCTCTAGTTCAATTAAATAATAAGCAATGTTTAAAAATGAGACACACACTGTACTTTCTTTAGCTAACTTTGGCTGTGATTCTTATTTAGCTACTGGCTGGGGACATTGCTGCTGCACTGAGGCAAATCATGCCAAGTACTCCACAGCAATACATTTAGAATAACGAATATCATGCTGCATGCATGATATCAAATAAAACTAATTTGACCAATATAATTTATAAAGCATATTTTTCATTTTCATTCATTAATACTGAGAAGCATCACATTTTAGTAAGTGTGACACCTACATAGGACATAAGCCTATACACTGATCAGGCATAACATTATGACCACTGGCAGGGGACGGGAATAAAAAAAACTGTCTGTTCCAAGTACCTACCAACAGTGTCTAAGGAAGGACAAATGGTGAACAGGTAACAGGGTCATGGACGTCCACAGCTCACTGATGATGAGGCTGCCCTACTGTAGATTAAACCTTTAACTTCTATTTGTACTTTTCAAAAGATTAAAATGTATTTAAAACTTTGTTGAAATGTTTGAAAATGAGAAATACTGTCCATTGGTCTCTATGAAGAGAAAGAGTCAGGGGCTGTAGTGGTGATATCACACAGAGTGGTGAGGCTGTTGGATTTGTCTAAGAAATTCTAACTTGTCCTCACGACCACGGTTTTCACTCCTTTACATACGTTTTTCACTGAATTGTAGGCACATCTGTGCTCTTCCTGACAGTAGAACTGTGGAAGCAAATGGATTCACAGAAGATGCACAGTGAGCTGCAGAGTGACAGGAGTGCCAAACAACTGCCAAGCTGACTCCTATGTAAACAGTATTAGGCAGGTGGTCATAATGTTATGGCTGATCGGTGTACTGACCTGCTTTGCTACAAGCAGATCAAAGCCACTTGCTCCCTGTTCTGGTTTATAGCTTTTAAGGCCACTGATCATGAAATGCTGCCATAATCAGAATGATAAAGGCCCCCCGCCAGCAATAGCCAATACTGTATCCCTTAAACTGACATCTTCAGAGGAGACTTCAGTACACAGACCAATGTATGCAAATAAATAAACACATATTACTGTTACTCCTGAACGGGGGGGATTAGAGCCTTGTAGCATCACCACTGCCAAACTGTGCCCTACATACCCACTGTCACACAAATCTATAAAATGTGAGGAGTGCTGTGCTGATGAAACTTGACTCCACCACCCCACTGCGAATCTATGAAAAAAGTGATAAATCACTTCGGAGACAGAAAGTTAGGGCTTGGGCCCACAAATTTGTGGTGGGATGGAAATATTAGCTTTTCAAATTGTGGAACAAATTTGTTGTTTAATGTCTTTGTCAGCACAGGTCGCCTGCCTATTAGCAGATATCACCCTGATGGTGATACCCTGATTTCCAAATCACCACGATGGGTGACATCTCTTTGCCACAATTTCACTGTCCTATGCTGCCGACTCTTCTGACAGTCACTTCTGTTTTAACACGTTTTATTTATTTATTTATTTTTTACATGGGTTGGCCCTACACTGGCAGACAGCCCTATTGCTGTAGCCTAATAAGGTGATAGTGATAGTGTTAGCCTAAATTTAGAACAGACACATTTATTGTAAATTACTCATTGGTTAATCATCATTGTCGTGGGATTTTTTCCTAATAATTAAAAAGGTCACTTTATCACCAAGCCCTACTTCCTGCTTTCACTAGATTTACAAACTGAAAAAGACAGAGGAAAGGGAGAGTGCAATGTAAATGAAGAAAGAAAAATAGATGAGAAGAGAAGAAGAGCGAGAGCCAGAGAGCAAGGGAGCACAAGACAGTATATCTTATATTTCCTATCCCTCCACGAAGGAGCAGAATTAGGCCCATCTCATGAAAGAGCCGAACCTCTCTGCATCAGACAACAAGAGCACCTAACAACAACAACATGGTGCATCAACCCTTTGTGTAGGATGCCAGCCAGGTACGTCTGAAGGTTTGTTGACTGGGTATGTTATTCAAGGCTCATCAGCACATGGAGATGCAGGGGAACAAAGTGCGGGGAGATGCTTTGAAGATCTGACACAAGCCTGACTCGCCCACAGAGAAAGGCAGAGAGAGGAGAAACAAATGCAGAGAGAGGCAGGGCTAGAGAAAGACTGAGCAAAAGAAAAGCCACAAGAAACCAGACATAGGAGAACACAATAATAAAGGAAAAGAGTGGAATAAATAAAGGATAAGCAAAGTTAATTAGTTTAAAATACAGAAGTCAACAGAATCACTCCTTTATAAATCATTATGCAGCTAACTAGTCAAAATAGCTAAGAATGCCCTTCACATTCTCACAGAGCTGAACATGATGTCTAATTGTTTTGTTCAAACAAAAACCTAAATACCCCAAATAATCCATTTACAATGATATGACAAATAAGAGGAAAAAAGAAAATCCTCATACTGCTGTATTGTTGTATTGATGGGCTCAAACACACACACACACAAAACAAAATAAGAGTAAAAAAAATCAGAAAACCCAGTTTACTGCTGTGTATGTTAGATGCAAAAAGGAGCACACATTTCTGAGGAACCACAGAAACCCACACATCCAGCAGAGCTGTAGTGGCTCTAATAGCATGGGACCGATTCTTATCACTTAATGTCACACATCTGTATGTACAGTTCCCTTCCCTGCTGATTATCAACCAAAATATATAAAGAAAAGGGGGATGCTGCAAAAATGCTTATTAGAAATGCATGTGTTGAAAACACCCACAAAACCAACTCCCATCCACTGGATAACAGGGCTATCAACTTCTCCTCTGATGGAAGTGCAAATGCAAAAGCATTAATGACTTTTAAACAGCTCCTCCTTACAGTCTTGACAATTCAAATCATCCCTGAAACACTGACAGTCTTCATTTCTCCTCTAACTGCTTATAGAGTCTGTGTGTGCTTTGCATCTGACAGTGTGTGTATATTGTCACAAGAAGCAACTGTGAGAATAAAATAAAACAATCTGTGCAAATGTGGCAAAACATAAATGCACACAACAGGAGGGCTCTGGAGAGAACAGTGTTGTGTGCACGAATGAGCATACACATACCTAGACGTCGTGCTGTCACATACAGTATACTGTATACGCAGTCTAATCTAAGTGCTAAACAGAACGCTTTGACAAACAGAGCCCATTTCAACACCCGCTAAACACAAGTGAATATCTAAATGAAAGCAGAACAGATGGATGGAAGAAAAGAGAGTTGAACAGAGGTTAGAGAGCTGTAGGAGGAGTTCATTGGCCAGAGAGTTGTAAAAAGAGAGGCTGTCTCATGGGTCCATGGGTTGATTCTCTGTGACCTGTGCTGATGAACCAGTAAGTAAGCCCTGAGTCCTGCCAGTTACAAAAGCTGCCACTCTGTGCTGTGGAGAGCAGTACTTTTAGTAAAGAGACATATTACTGGCCCTCACGTCTAAAGCACATCAGACAAAAGATTAGGTAGTTTAAATTGAAACTGAAATGGAAAAAGAGAGGGGCAGAGGAAGAGATGGCACTCACCGATGTACTCAAAGACGAAGACAACGAAGAACGGTGTCACCAGGTCATTGATGCCCTGCACATAGCCGCTGGCTGGGTGGCGGATGGCCCAGATGAACAAGATCCGCTCGAAAATCTTATACACACACACACACACACGAGTAAAAATTGTAGTCCGTAGACAGTAACATATTCACATTACACAGACTTGTCAATTTATACCTTAACATAATATCAAACAGAAAGCCAATAAGTTGTTGATATAGCTAAAATCTGATCCATTAACTGACTTATTTCACTCACAGATGATGCAAATACTGCATTTACTGACATTTTATACAATTATTCTCTGAAATCCAATTATATCTGCAAATGTCAAAATTAGAAAATAATAGGTTGTCAGAATGACAGATTTTAATAATCAAACTATACATTTTAGAATGTTGTGAGGTGTGCAAAGTAGCAGTCAGACCAATTTGAGGCCTTGCAAGCTGGTGAAGAGGAAAGTAGTTCAACTGGCGCAACATTGCTTTGGGAGTCTGACTGGAACACTACAGATGTGGGTATTGATGTTTAAGTTGATAATTTGTATTTGTTAGTATTTATGCTTCAGGATGTGTATCAAAGTGGCCACATTCGTTCATAAAACGTTTCAAATTTTGGCCGTTCGTCACTAGGGGCTGATGGAATGCACAACTGCTCATCCTCAGTCAGTGATTCCTGTTACCTGTATGTGCCACATCCCATTAACACAGTAAAGGTCTGTGAAAATGGTCAGATTTTGTGGGGTTTTGTGTTGGAGAGACAAACGCATTTGCTATTTGGAGAGGTTGATCTGGATGATGAAGGGAGCAAGAAAGGAAAAAAGGTCACATGTGTTGGAGCATTTTGAGCTTTTGTGGTCCATTTAGTCAAATGTAACATTTGTAACCAACATCTGGCATGTCATAAGAACACATCATCATAGTTAAGACACCTCCGTTCTAAGCATCCAGAGGATTTAAATGATGGGCCTACAGCAGGGCAAAGTGGAACTTCACGTGTATTTCAAACATAACCATGGTGGAGGAAGTTATGAACTATATACACGCCCAAAGGATTAATCTCTAATTCTACCTTATCTGTAGTTGGGTGTGAATCTTTTAGAGTATGCCCTGGAGGACAGAACAAGAGCTCACTGTCATGACATGAGTTCCAACCAGTCAGAAGACTGGGCCTGAGGACTTCTGAGCCAAACAGACAAAGTTTTTGCTCGGGCTGGCGCATGCCTACATGGGTCACTGCCACTCCTCAGACCAGATACTTCAAAAACAAGAAAGAAGGTTCTAGCCTCCTAAGTGTGCATCTCCCATCTGCATTTTTGTGTTCAATTCATTTTTATGTAGATTGCATGCTTACATCGCCACAAGAAAGTTTTTTTCTTACATTTTTATTTTAGCTGTGTATAGTGATCTTTAAATCTATTTTTGTAAACCAGCAGTACTCTGACGTAGCACTAAAGGGCCCATGGCCCCTAACTTTAACCCTAACCCTACAATGTTACAATGGTGAATTATCATCTTAGACATGACCTAAAGCTAAAAAAAAAGAGTCACAAAATAAAGTATTACGTGATAGTTTAAGGATCTCCTTGAATGGGCACAAAATCCAATCTGATCATACAGGAACATTCCCAGACATGCAGTAACCTCAGGCCCTGTATTTTTCTCCACATCCTCTGGTCACAGTGCAGCCAGCAGGATGTAAAATATATTCACAAAACCAGGCGCAGTTGAAAAATTCCGCTTTTACGATCCTGTGATAATCAGTTTAATTTAAATGTTTTCCTTTGAGACATTGCAAATGCCAAACAGTAGGAGGACCCTGGTGAAGCCAGCATCCTGAAAGGAAACACTGGCCACCTGAGAAGCAGCTCCACACTAAAGAGAGAGCCCATCCAAATCCGGCAATGGTAGCCTAATCTAACCAGGTATTCAATATTAAATATTAATATTCACACACATCACAATAATGAACAAAGTTTTCATATATGTTCTTAATCATTCTTTTCTTTATGTGTCTGCAATATAGTTTTATACCACCCTGCTTGCTGTGATAGACTGGCGACCTGTCCAGGATTTATCCTGCCTCTCACCCAATGTCAGCTGGGACAGGCTCCAGGCCCCCCGCGACCCTATTCAGGAATAAGTGGTATAGATGATGGATGGATGGATGGATGGATGGACCACCCTGTTTGCAGTTAGTGTATGATATTTACTGTCTAATTGTACAGCATTTTAAACTACAAATCCTGTATGAAGAGTAATCCATAAAATAAAAAATCTTTCAGAAAATATTTGCTGAAGCTTTCCAGTTGTGTTTTGACTGTTTGCCCAAATGAATGATTACACAGGCAGAATCTTCAGTGATGATTTTTGGACATTGTGGATCATTGAGGATTTTTGTATCTTTGCCTCTCTATCAGCACAGTGCAACACCTCACTCCTCAGTTCCTCAGATGCATTTCTTTGTACACAAAAAAGGCTCACTGTGAACTTTGTTTTCTGCTTTGATGTTGGTCCCTTCCCACCTCTCTTCTTTTTTTCACACTCACTTTGTCTTAGCTTAGGTCTCTTGATCTTCCCCTCTAAGTCTCTCTCCTCCTCCATCTCTCTGTCTTCCTACTTCAGTATCTTCTACAAGGCAAATGCTTCCATCTTCGTTATGGGTAACTGTTTAATGATGTCAGCCCCAGTGAATTAAAGAAGGCTAGATGCTCAGCTTGTTTTTTCTGGTGCAAGAATAGATTTCCCCAAAAATATACACTCTCCCCCACACCTTTCTATACCACACCCAGTGATCTCTTTCTGATTTTCTGAGAACATGTTACGTTTCTGTCACTTTCTAAATCAACTCATAGCTCATTATTGTATATAAAAAAAACAAACACGACAATGTCATTCTTTGGGAGATGTGTGCACAAACGTTCTCATTTCTAAATAATATAATCGGTGTTACGAAAGACCAGAAAGATGCCACTCTCTCCTGCTTTTCCCTCCTCAAATCACCTTCACCTGCCTCCATACCTCCTCTTTCCTTATCAAAGCCCCATCCATCAAACAAGAAGAGGTGCTGGTGCTAGCAAGGAGAGTGGCTAATGGGACTTTCTTTTCATACTACCTCAAAAGCTGGCATGCATATTGCACATTGGCATCTACACACAAAACCGCCTTGAGTGAACCCATGCACATACACACCGCGCTGCCCACACCCACTGTGGTATGGGTGAAGAATTCCACCTTGGTGTGTCTCTGTGTGGCAGCATTTCTATATGAAAGACTGAAGACACAGAAAGCCAAAGATTTCAGCTACTATCAAAATCATACTGTTTTCCTCAAAATACAACTAAACTAGATACTTGAAAATTCTGTTAATCTCATATTGACTTCATTTTCTTCTCGTAATGCAGAGCTTCTGCTTTTCTGTGTCTCCTATATCAAAACGCTATGGGTCCAAGTCATTATTTCCAGACCCCCAAAAACCGTGATAAGGGTAATCTCAAGAGACAGAAAGGAAACTGATACAAAAAACTGTGTCAATTCAAAGTATTCTTCACCACCACCTCACAAAGTGAATATCACTAAATGAGGCTTAAAGGATGAGTCCACTGTCAAAAGATTCAAAAGATCATGGGTTCAGGCTCTCCAATACCCAATCAATTAGTCAACAAACACACTTAAATGTTACTATAAATTCACTTCTTAGAAGTTATAGATATAAGCATCAGTTAAATGCCAAAAAAGAAAACAGAAATTCTGAATTCTTGCTATGCAGACTCAGAGGTCTACTGATGAATCTCTGTCAGCCTGTAATTACAATTTGGAGGCAAAATTGTCTGAGACAAACAATAAATAAATAAATTCTCTTCACACTGAGAACTTGTAATTGCTGATTATCAACATCTTGTGAAGACAGGATTGTTCTCCAAAACAAGAAAAAAAAACTAACACTTAGATACCACACAGGAAATCACTGCAGAATTACTTCAATATGCCTCTCTCCCTGAAATGAAACAGACTGTTGACTGCTTTCCATCGTGACTAAATCTCTCCAAGCCCCATGGGGGGGATGTGCTGAGACAAAGAAGTGAATGAAATGAAGCAGAGGTGACATTTTAGGTGGCACCGCAGGAACTATAACAATATAGAAAAAGGGCCTTTGGAGTCTGTTGCATACCACAATGTACAAGATGCACACCGCTTGAATATTTCACTGCACACTAGTGGCTTTCGTTTGTCACGCAAAGGGTAGAGCTGGTGTGGAGATGAGAGAGAGGACATGGGTTCGAAGAGAAAACAAAGTGATGTAAGGAGAGAAACAAATAATATATTCAGTACAGCAGCAGTACATACTGTACATACAAAGAATAGTAGGTAGAGAAGAGGTAGTCTCTTCCTTGTCTGACCTTATTATTTTTTTCCTTTCTTTTATAGTCCTGAATTGTAGCTGGTACAAGACAGGGGCAACAGGAGGTGATGTTGCCTGGGGCACTGTGTACGACTGACTGTGTATGAATGAATGTTTTTGTATACATCTATGAATCTATACACTGATAACTGTTAGCATGTCTCCTCATTTTGGCATTTTATTTTTAAAACACATCCCTACACTGTGTATGCTGTCAGGGGTGTGCACGTGTGCTTGCTCACACCTACTGTATGTGCAAAAAGAGGAGCCCAGAGCCCTAGCCACGTCCTTAGCCTGCACCGCATTATGAGATTTTTCTGTGTGTTTTCATTCCTGTACTTCTCATGCCAGAGGCTTCATGTATGACAAGACCTCCCAGAAGCACTGAACGAATAAGATCAGCTTAGGTATGAATGGCATTAAGTTAATTTTCTGTATTAAGTTGCATTAAGATGCACTGACAGTCCCTCAGGCATGCCAAACCAACTTCCTCCACACCAAGAATATTTTTCATAGCAGAAATTAAGTAACCACATTTACTTGTTAAGCATTTAAGTATCACTATCATCCAAAGTAATGTACATTATGAGTTAATAGTTAAGCATTCTGGAAATATGTGCCTTTTTGTATGTTTTTCTTAATGTGCCCTCTCTCCCACTGATAGTTAAACCTTTGGTTTTTAAGACTAGTTCTTATATCACCTCCAACACAGTACCCAACTGTAGCAAGAAATGCTTTGTTCAATTGTGCTAACTAAGCAGAACAAAGAAGTATGAGGCTGCACAACATGCAGTGTGAAACTTAATGTGGACCTGATCACCTGCGTGAGTGCAGGTAGTATGATGTAATTCTTCTGTAGGTGTTCTTAGTTTGTGCTTCTGTGTGTGCACCCATGCCAGATCATGCAGTGTACTGAAGCAAGGGTTTTCCCCATTTCAAATTCTCAAATAATATGACATCTTGGCTCCTTGGATCATGAACTGTATTTATGCCATACTTTGAGTTTTAATATTATTCTAATATTAAGCCCAATTTCTTCTATCTGATCCTAATATTATTTTAGCTAATTTTTTGTCTATTACTTGGATTCAACCCACCCACATATGCCTAAAAGCAGAGGGGAAAACCCTGCTAGATGAGGTGGTGTGTGTGCAGCAGAGAGGGTGGGGGTCTCACCTCTTGGACAGAAGCTTGTTGAAAGAGAGGAATAAGAGGATTAGTTCTTGGTATGTCAATGTGAATCTGCAGAGAGAGAAAGAGAGAAAACAAGACAAACACTGAAGCAACGGGCAGGTTAGCACAGATCTGGCCATCACAGACAGTGACACAGACCGAGAAAAAGCAACAGTTAGTGGATTGGTGTCTGTGATTGAAGGCAGACGGGGATTTCAGCGGTCTGAAATGGATAGCACCAGTGGTCTTGAGTGTGTGCATGTGTGTCTATGCATGTCAATCTATCTCGGTGAGCTTATGTGTTTGAGAGAACTTTTTTGTATGTGAGACCACATTTACACCATTTCAGAGTGTATACCCTGCAGATGAACAACACAACAGGCGGGCAGATTCATCAGATGGGAGCCAGATGAATGCAGGACAGTGGCTGGAGGCAAGCCAACTAAAATACTGTAGTCCAGACCACAGGAGGTGGACTGTTTGAGAGAGTGTGTGGTTTGTTACTGACAGGACTGCAGATTGAGTTGTAGCCACAGTCCTGCCTTCTCTGTCCACCTTACCTCTGTCACCTTTGGCTGCAGCACCAAAGACTCAGGATTCATCCTAGGAATATCTATGTGGATCTGACAGCAACATGGGAGAAAAAGATGTTAGACACACACACAAACACACACAATTACACTCATGAGTGCCAAAATAGAAGTCAACTTCTTGTACTTGCCCTCAACATTCTACATTTAAACCAGTTTTGACCAGCTAAAATTTTCTCAGATGTTCTAAGGAAGGGGTGGGTGTTCACAAACCTCCTTAGCAAAGGCAGCGAACGTAAAATTAGCATGGCCCGTCAATCAGAACAGTCACAATTAAGAGAGTAACGTCTAATCCACAACAAAAACATTTTTGGAAGCATTATCTATGTGCATCTCATGCCCATCTCATGCTGCAAATAAAATTATATTAATACCATCATATAAAATGTGCGTCTCCTGTAGAACCCTGGCATTTTTACGCTCTGTGTCTGTTTTTTCGCCTCTTCTGCATTTAGTAAAGCATAATCTCCACAGTCAACTGTTTAAATAACACAAATCCTGTTTTCTGTGTCTACTAGAATCTATTACAACTGATAAGGCTGCTTAATTTCACTTTCTCCCCCTGTAGAGCTGGAGAAAATCAATAAAACCAATAAATCCACAGGGTACATAAAAACATGATTTCTTCCCGATGAGCCTATATGAAAATTATTTTTGTCCAGTACATACGAATGTGCATTCTGACCGCCTAATGAAGACTCTTTCCTCTGCCACTGTCCTGCTGACAGACAGACAGCTGTTCTGATGACAAAGGCACAGGACGCACGACTGACATCTCGCTTTCAGCGCAGACTGAATGGAACCACGCTTTAGTAGCCCTTACACGGTGCTCACATTTCACTTTCAGTGTGTCTTCTCAGTAAGACTCGGATTGAAAAATCTAATGGTGATGATTCAAATGTCACTGAGTAACGCGTTTCTGTGCAATTTAACCAAGCACTGTAAGTATAGTAAGTAAAGTTTATTTATACAGCACCTTTCGATATCAATTGACCCAAAGTGCTTCACTAGTTAAAACAATTCAACTATATACTGTATCATATAAAATAGCAATATCATCATAAAAACTACAACAAAAGATAACTACTTATACTACTGATTCCACTGGGAATCGGCACCACTTTTGCAACTTTCAGCAGCATTCAGTGCATTTTTCCTTTTTGATTCTCTAGCACATATGATGGAGTTCAAAAGACTCTCATTCCACCATACTGTATAAAACTGCAGACATCTACAATCAGCTCACAAGACTGCCCAGGCCATCTGCAAAGAACAACATGGCAGGCTGAAAATGTACACAAATCAGCCATAACATTGACCACTGATAGGTGAAGTGAAAAACATCAATTATCTCATTACCATGGCACCTGTCGGTGTGTGGGGTATATTAGGCACCAAATTAACATTCAATCCTTGAAACTGATGTGTTAGAAGCAGGAAAAACAAGCAATCACAAGGATAGCATAGCAGATGGAAGAGAACAAAATAGCAGCAGAACTTCAAAAACCTGCAGTACAAGTTGGGACTTCTACAATTGCTGCATCCATATACATACATATGTATATACACAAGCCATTTGGGCAAGTTACAAATAACATACATAAATACATAAAATGAAATATAAAAACATACAGATGGACAAACATGAGAAGAGACAAACGAGAAAGACAGATGGGGACTCAGAATGGATGAACGACTATCCCATATGAACACAATGACAAACATTAGACAACCAAACAGGTACATGTTAGGGATGGGCAATGATTTTTGAATATTTGAATAGTCATTAAACTTAAAAAAATTACTGAATATCAGAATCAGAATTGTCTTTAACGGCAAAGTATGTTTGAACATACAAGAATTTGACTCCAGTACGGAGGCTCTCAATGTGCTGGAAGGCAATAGGAACAGAAAACAAAAACAAAAATAGAGCAATAAAAATGAGAATAAACAGTGTGTGCATTCAAATAGGAAATGTGTGCAATAATAAAACAGGAAAGGAATGAGAGGAAAGGAAAGACAGCTTCCATAAATATATGTACACCATGGCACAAGAGCTTCCAGATTGGTATACACATGGTTATACGCTGCTCAAAAAATTAAGGGAACACTTAATCATCACAGAATAACACCAAGTCAGTTAAACGTCTGGGATAACAATCTGTTCATCTGGGAAGCACAAGTGATTGTGAATCAGTTTCACCTACTTTCGTGCAAATGACAGTGACAACAGGTGCAACGAAGAGGCAAAAGCAAGACAACTACCAAAAAGGGAATGGTTTTGCATGTGGTGGCTGGGAAGAGATCTCCCATGACACCATCTACCGACAGATTAGGAGCATGATTTTGGTTTAAGATGACTGCTGTTATGTCATTTAGTTCTGAATAAAATGTACAATGTACATTAGTAAAGATTTTCAACTTGAAAAATGCAGTTGACAAGCTGAAAATGAAGTGTATCGTGATTATAATAACTTCAGTGCCAAATTTGTGGACACACATTATCACATGAACAAGAGAGAGTCTCCTATTGAAAAACTTTGATTTTTTGCGGGTAGAAGTGATTTTTCTATTCCATTGGCAAAACATTTAAACACATTTCCTTCTCAAAAACACTGGTGACAGGCTGAAAATGAAGTGTATCATGTGACTATAAGAACTTCAGTGCCAAATTTAGACACACAACATAACATAAACAAGATTGAGTCTCCTATTGAAAACTGTTGATTTTTTGCAGGTAGGAGTGATTTTTATGGGAGCTTCTGTGTCCAGTTTTTAGACACAGTAGATTATTAATAACAATGAATTCCTCACTGAACAATGTTGATTTTTGAAATGAATGTGGATTTCCGATGTCGAAAGCCTGTCAAAAAACGCTGGTGAAAGGCTGAATATGAAGTGTAACGTGATTATAAGAACTTCAGTGCCAAATATGTAGACATACAGTATAACATGAACACAAGTGCGTCTACCATTGAAAAACATTGACTTTGCCTTAGAAGTGATTTTGCCATTCCGTTGGCGACAGTTTTAAACTCGTGCTTTCTTCTCAAAAAACACTGGTGAAAGGCTTGAATATGAAGCGTCTGCAGAAATCTTCTCTGCCTGACCTGTGTGATGTACAGGTCCTCCATGGAGGACAGGCTGGCACAGATTATTCTTTCTGCAGTCCTGACTGCCCACTGAGGTCTTTTCCTGTCCTGTTTGGTTGCTAAACCAAACCAGACAGTGTTGGGAGTGCAGAGAACAGACACAATGATTTCTCTGTACAACTGTATCAGCAACTCCTTGGGTAAGTTGAACTCCCTGAGCTGGTGCAGGGAGTACATCCTCTGTTGTGCTTTCTTGATGATGGTGCTGGAAGTCCACTTCAGATCCTGTGAGATAGTAAAGCCCAGTAAACTGAAGGACTCTACTGCTGATACAGTGCTGCAGAGTACGGTCGGGAGTGGGTGCTTCCACTGTTATCGCCACTGTTTTGAGGGTGTTCAGCTCCAGGTTGTTTTGGCTGCACCACAGGGTCAGCTGTTCAACTTCCCATCTGTAGACTGACTTGTCACCATCTTGTCCAGGTGCTGGATGTGATTTTCCCTAGCCTCACCTACTGCTTCCTGTCTGTCAAAAAGCTGGTGATCCACTGACAGGTGTGGCTAGGCACAGTGAGCCGAGTCAGTTTAAAGTGAAAGATGTCTGATGATGGTGTTAAACGCAGAGCTGAAGTCCACGAAGAGCATGCGTAGGTCCGCGGGGAGTTGTGGTGAAGATGTAATGCAGTGCTATGTTGACTGCATTGTTCATTGACCTGTTTGTTCAGTAGGAGGGGGGTCCAGCAGCGGGCTGTGATGTCCTTCAGGTGGGCCAACACCAGTCTCTCAAAGATTTTCATGCATGCGCTGCACGGAATGGCAGCAAGTTTCAGCAGCTCTGGTCTCATCGTGTTTTCTTTCGTGGTTTTATTAAGTTTTCTAGTGTTTGCTTGTGTTATTCTCTTGCTGTAGTCCTCAGTGGTGCTGTGCTACCAGGAGTACAAATTGTTACTGCGTTTGCATTATGACTCTTACTATTTCGCGAGCTCCGGAGTCAAGAGACGCCGGTTGCATTGTTTACACCCGAAGCCAACTACTAAGCACTCAGAAGCGACCGGCCACCTCACAGGGAGAAGCTGGAGATTCCCTCGGAAATACAGTGTAAAATGCGGGGCTGCAGAGCCGGCATAATGCGCTGGGAGATGAAACGGAGGTATAAGCCTGTTGTTACTGACTTTGTGAAGTGGTGTGAGAAAAATCAACTGGTCCTGGACACCAGTAAGACTAAAGAGATGGTGATTGATCCCCAGCGGAAATCACCACCACTCACTCCGGGGAGCTTTCAGGGCTCAGTCATTGAGATTGTGGATACCTTTAAATACCTGGGGGTCCACCTCAACAATAAACTGGATTGGACTGAAAACACTGATGCCCTGTACAAGAAGGGCCAGAGCCGCCTCCACTTGTTGAGGAGATGGAGGTCCTTTGGTGTGCGTGGGGCACTCCTTCAGACTTTTTATGATACTGTAGTGGCATTTGCAGTTTTTTACGCTGTTGTGGGCTGGGCAGGTGGCAGCATGGACAGGGACAGACTGTTACATCCCCAGTGTAAGAAGGAGCGTTACCATAGGTCGTTCCTCCCCACAGCAATCAGACTGTACAATACATCACTACAGGGATAAGCTAGGTGAAATTATGAGGAACTATGCAATGGTAAACATTGCAATACTCAAATCCTGGGGTAAAATGTGTGGTTAATATGCACATATGTAAATTCTGTTCTTAAAATCTGAAATGTATCAAGATATGTGTGTGGTGATTGTTCTCATGGTGTTATGTTGTTTGTTCTCCATTGCTGCTGAAACACTGAAATTTCCCCATTGAGGGATCAATAAAGTACCTACCTACTTACCATGACCACAGATGTCAGGGGAACAGGTCTGTATTCACTCAGTCTATAATGGAGGGTTTCTTGGTAACCGGGATGATGGTGCATCATTTGAAGCAGGAGGGGACCTCATACAGCTCCAGTGATCTGTTGAAGATCTGTGTTAAGATGGGGGCCAGCTGATCAGCACAGGCTTTCAGGCAGGAGTGGAGTCACACAGTGTGGGCCTAGTGTATAGGATGATGTCCCCACTTCTGTAGGCCTCCTCTTTGGAATAACGAAGCCGTTTGAGTTTTACTGTGAACCAAGGCTTGTTGTTGTTGTTGTATGTGCAGAAGATCTTGCTGGGCACACACGTTCTCACAGCTGCTGTATGATGTCCTAGTGTTGCCATGAGATGGACCATGCAGTAATCAGAGAGACTGAGGGTGGCATCAGGTACAGAGCGATAGGCGTCTTTTATTACCATGTAGCAGTGGTCCAATGTGTTGTTGTCCCTAGTGGGACAACTGATGTGCTTTCTGTATTTGGTCATTTCATGGGTGAGGTTTGCTCTGTTAAAATCCCCTAGAACAACAGAGTCAGGATGTTTCAGTTCCATGCAAGTTATCTGGTCAGCCAGGTACTGCGGTGTTATATACACACACCAACCGAAATGAATGAGGAAAATTCTCCTGGTGAATAAAATGGCTTGCATTTGATGAAGAGAGTCTCTAAGTCTGCATTGCCAGTTTTTGCCAACACTGTGACATCTTTACACAAGGCATGGGTAATTAATAAAAATTTTAAAAAAAATTAATATTTCATACTGCAATGGTTTTGTCTTTAAAAACAAGGATCCAATGTTTTCCCTTGCTTTTACCAGAACCTGGAAATAATGCCATAATGAGGTCAGTATATCATTTTACTACAGTGCCAAATACAAACAGCAGAAACATGCAGTGACTACAGCCATCAAAAACTTCTGTGTGGAACTTTGTCAAGAAAATATACGAAAAGTTTAATGGCATTTGTTCAAGCGAAGTATATTGTCCAATCAAGAAAAACGGTCACAACATGACTGGATAAACTGTATGATAATAATGCATGTAAGCTATGCAGTCATTTGACAAGTGTTGAAAAGATGTTCTCCTACCACAGATGCATGAACAGCACTTACAAATGAATCATATGTGACAGTCATCTGCCATTATATAAGCAACTGGAAAATAAGGAGTGCTGTCCTTCAGACTCAAGCGGGGTGGGCAATTCCAGTCCTCGAGGGCCGCTACCCTGCTTGTTTTTCCATCTAAAACAGTATCTTCCAATTTGCAATATGGTGTTAGCCAACATGGAGCCACTGGACTGGGACTCAGCAATTTTTGAATAATTGGCAAATAGTTCCCAGTGAATATCGAATAACATTTTAGCTTGAAATGCCCATCCCTACTACATGTGTGCAAATACATCTACAGTCCCTTAAGCACCTAGACAAAATATATATAAATCCACTGTTGTGTGCAATTCGAGTGCCAAAACAGCATTTGCACAAGCACAGATGAAAAAATCATTATAAATCACTGCTCACTACATCACCGCATATAGTGCTGAAACAAGCAGAATTTGGCAGAGAAAGAGAAAAAGAGGCTTCAAGATGCCATCCAGAGAATCATCAAAACAAAGTATGCCAGCTTTTTGGCACAGTGCAGAGGAGATCAATGGGAAATTGGACAAAATATGAGAATTGTGTGTTTTTGCTATTGACAACCCACTTCATTTCTTACTGGCTTGAAATGAATGGGATGTATTCAAGTTATAAATGAAAGTGTATGTGACAGGAGAGAACGACAAGAGAGTAAAAGTAGATATTTTCAAAGCCAAAGAGAACTGTTCATTTAAGCAGCTTCCTGAAGCTTGGGGCTGGCTGTGTCTACTTTGAACAGAGCTCAACCACACCGCCTCCATGTCAACATACTGTAAACAGATACAGACAACAGTCCTGAGTACACTGGGGAGAAACAGGAAAGGACACAAGGAGAGAAACATAGAAAAGCACTTTTGCCAGATAAGTGGTTCCAGTAATCCTTTCTGCAGGGCCCAATCCTGTCAAAACACACCCTTTCACACACATACACACACGAACATGAACAGCTTTGTATCATGGGTTTGTGCTGAAAGAATACATTAGAGACAAGAGATTGTTCTTGCAATTGGAAATGGAATCTTTTGTAATCTGTCTCTTATTTTGTCCTTCAAGTTCAGGGATTCATATAGGTGTTTAAAAAAGCCAGATGTATGAGAAATTACTGAATGCACAAGTAAACTGTATCATGAATGTGTGTGTGCTTTAAAGTACACATATATACCTGTCTGTAAGTGTCTTGATGGTGTTCGTCATTACGGGAGTCATAGTATTGCTGGATGAAGCCAAAATATTCTTGTCTCTTCCTCTGCAGGACGCTTTCTCTTCTCTCTGCATTAGCTGGCAAGTAACCCTGAGAGAAATGAAAAAGCAGCAGAGAAAGAAAATGAAATAGAGAAGAGTACACGAGTGACTTGTCTAAGTGAATTCAGACTACGAAGCTTACAATGGTAGAAAAACATCATACATTCATGAATCATTGAGAACTCTGAATGTTAGATTTAGGAGCGACGGCAGTCTTTGTGCTAAGCTAACCAACTGCTTCCTTGATATTTACTGGACAGACATTAAAAATGGTATAAATTTTCCCATCTAACTCTAGGCAACTATTCCTTTAAATATCAAATGACCTAATGTGTTTTCATTATAACAAACAAAAGTCAATATTCATACTTCCTATTTAGGATTTGATACATTTTTCTGTATAATAACTTCGGGTGCCACATACCATTTCGTGTGTGTTGCATATTACAAATGTAAAATTGCTCTGGATTTCACTACTGTACCATGAAATGAAAGGTCTCCAAGTATGGCAACAGACTGATGCCTTCAGTCTTTGGCACTGAAAAATAAATCTTGGCATTAAAAAACAAAACCATAACTAAAAAAGCTAACATTGGCATTGAAGCAGTTGAATTGAAAAACAAAATGGCATTTAAAGAAAAAGTATTAATACTGGAAAAATGACAATCTTCTGATTTGTTTGTTTGTTAAAGTAAGCCTTTTTCAATGCCAAAGCTGTTTCTTTCAGTGACAATCTTCTGATTTTTTTGTCAATACGAGTGTTTTTCAGTGCCAAGTTTTTCTTTCAGTTTCTCTGTCACTGTTTTGTTATGGAGGCTAGGGCTTTGAGGGGCAGGGCTAAGGTGAGTGTGATTTGCTTTCTCCCTACAACTCATGTTGTGGTGACATAAATCTATTTATACAGTCAAATAGTGGGGGACTTGATGTCCTTATGGGGACAAAAAGCAAGTCCCCAAAATGTAAAATGTTGAGTGATAAATTGGTTTACAGTTTGATTTGATTTGATTTATTCTTTCAAGCATGTAAAAACAGTTGATATGACAACACATGATTTTACACATAATCCAATATCAATTTGCTTATACCTAGTACATGCTTGAATGGAGTAGGAAGAAGTCAGACTTATCCAGTCCTACCCCATGACATCATCTTACCATCATTGGTTTGCAAGCAGTAAATGATTCACTTCTACCCACACACATATTATACTAAAAAAAAGAATATAACAGTGTTAACATTTTTACATCACACAAGTAATATACTAAAGAAAGTGTACACCACACCCACAATTGTCTATGTAATTAATCATTGAGCCTGTTCTTGCATATATCTTGATTGACACATACCTTTATATTTACTGTATATTTAAACTCGTCAATTCTATTACTATTTTTTATGTCTACACTTAAATTACTCCATAGTTTTACCTCACTTATGGAAATACAAAATCTTTTTTTGGTTGTACGTATAGCATGAATTTTT
>NW_018127931.1:1494283-1498690 GCF_001952655.1 Monopterus albus | reverse complement strand
AGTTGCTGTAGGTTTTCACCCGATGCCCATATGGTAGTGTCATCAGCAAACAAAACCACTTTCACTAAATCGGAAACCTTGCATATATCATTAATGTATAGTATAAATAATTTAGGTCCCAAAACAGAACCCTGAGGCACTCCACATACAATGTCCAGCTCACTCGATTGGGTGAGGTTAGGTTTAAGCAAGTAGTGATTACAGTTAATGTTAGGGTAAGCCTCCAGGAAGTGATAGTAAGTCAGTGTAATATCCCCTAATGTGATGGAAACATGACCAGGCCTCTCTGTGTGTGTGCGCTTCTGGATACATGTTTTTTGGACAGTTTATGAGAGCAAAAATTTGTGGAAGTGTGCATCCTCCTTTTGTAGTCAGGCTTATGCAATGAGGAGAAGGGGATCTCCAAACTGAAGAACAAATCTTTAAATCTATTAAAAGCAAGAACTGGGACCAGGAGCTTTAAAATATTCACCAAGTTAAAATGTTCAGAAAAATTGTCTCCATCATAAAAAGCTGGCTTGTCTAGCCTAGAAAAGTGCCTCAGTGTAGTTGCTGACATGTTTTATACTTACAGTATGTGCCAGTGTATGTTTGATACGAGAGCATTTCAAAAAGCTCATACATAAGAAGTTCCACTATCTGAATACAGTCACAGTTAATTTGTTCAACTTTGACAATATGGCCAACAATCTTCTGGTGTTTTACAAATTAATGGCATGTAATGTTAAGAAAGAAAGACAACCAGTAACATTTGGCAGGTATTTATTCAGTGACAATTATTACAAGTTATTAACATTACAATGGCATGTAATGATAACTTGTAATAATTGTCACTGAACAAATACCTGCCAAATGTTACTGGTTGGACTAGCAATATGTGTGTTACTGAAATAAACACTGTCTAAAAAAAAAATGCACAGCCCAAAATTTGCCACTTTTTTAGAAAAAACTGCATCATTCATTTTGAGAAGAAAAAGCAAAAAGTCACTAGTGAGCAATGGCAATAACTCCCCAAAATCCAATGTGGGAAAGGTGTAATCAAGGGGGTTTCCAAAGCTATCCAGCCATTAAACAAACTGGGGTATACTGATCCATTAAACCTCGATGCTCAAATCTTACAAAAAGCTCTTTATAAAGTGTTTAGTAAATACAGAGACAATGGAGTAGAAGTGTTTCCCCTGTGGTGCACCACAGTACAATTTACCATGGTTCCTTATTATCCACAACAAAACGATCACTGAAATTTGCAGTCTGTACTGCACATAGCTGATTGGGGACCCTGCCACACACCCACAAACAAATACACGCACACTCCACACACAAACACATCACTGTCTAGCAGTCCAGTATAAAACCCTTCCTATGAAGGTAAGGCTGCAAGACTGTGTTAAACGTCATTCAAGGGCAGGGGAGGTGCAACACCTAACATGGCTCTTGCTGTACTTTCTGAAATTAGCACTGTGGAAATGGATATCACACTGAGTTTATAAACAACATGCAAACATGAAGGAAGTATTGAGTTTTCATTAACTTGGGATCAGGGGACATTAAACATAAACGTTTGTCTCTAATGTAAGTGTCTCAAATAAGGGCTATGTTCTCTCTGCCACTGAGGTAAATAAAGGCTACAGTCACTGTGAGAATTTATGACATGTTCAATAAAAATAGTGTAAGCAGCTTTCTGGGTTAAGGCATTTTAATCTTCAGCATTTATTACTACAGCTATCTGGGTCCCCAGAGCCCTGTAAGTGTCAAAAGATCCAGGTAAATTAACACACACAATACAAGGCAAACATGAATAATCCAACATCTATAACAATTCTAAGGATGTTTTAAACCATACCAATGTGTAAATAGGAGTCTAGTGTCATACGTTCATGGGCGTGTGCACAACAGCACTGCTGTTCAGAAAGATCCATCAGGAAACACTGAGAACACATTTGGCTACTGTTCAGCCATATCTCTGTCTAGACTGGCTTCATGGAACTGCCATCAAACTTAACTCATCTACCTGCACCAACAGAGGCAGGCTGCACATGAAGCGAGAGTGAAAAACATGACAGGCCTTAAAACACTGATGTTGACTCAGCATATTCTATATGTGTGTGTTTATCATCCATGTGCTTTTCTGCTTTTGTTAGAAGTCTATTGTCTGTTTTAGGAAGCAGGCTACAACTTAGCAAATACAGAAAACAGACACATGCACAAACTGTCAATTCTGGGCAACTGTATTGAGAAAAAAAAATCAATACAAGTAGCAACAAACAGTTTGTCTTTGCTTGTTTCTTTTTTTGTTTGTTTTTCTTATTCATTTGAAAAGTCCCAGAGAGAAGTCTAGAGTCTAGAGGATTATTTGCAACAACTTTGCTTGCAGACACAAACATGTAGTTGAGGTTAAACCAAATTGTATAAAATACACACACCCATAAACCCATACACAATGGTTCCACCCACTTGTGTCTGTTATGACAAACAGGAATATTTCTCATTCTTTCAGCACATCCATCACTGAACCCTAAATTTTTTCATAGCCAAGATATGCTGAAGGAGGCATACTCCTTCCTTATCCATGTCAGCTGTCCCATTCTCCAGACTGCTGCCAGTCAGCCAGACGGTCACCTTTGTGCCCGTCCAGACAAGATGAAGCACTGACTGTTACTTTTCACAGTCACTCTCTGCCAAAAAGTCCATGTGTCACATGTTGAAACTCCTCTGTTTTGCAAACACAGCAATGAGTGCACACGACAGGCCAGCTACTAAGCAGTGGGCTCCGGTGTTAGGTGCACTTTGCAAAATGACGGAGAGAAGACTGTGTGTGTCTGTTGAAGATTAATGGACAGCATAGTGGAGGTCAGTCACACTGTGGCTGCATTACTGATCAACAGGACAGGAGCATTCACATACACACAGGGATTTGAAAACTGTCATACACTACACTGTCTTTTTAATTTTATATCTACTTTTAATTACTAATCAGAATAATAAAACATGTCAGTGTGTTTGCTGAAAATGTCTCAAAGGCTTTAATGGAATGAAAGAATGCTTCCTAAAGTCCACTGTCATCTCCACAGTTTTGAGCATGTTTAGCTCCAGGTTGTTGCGACCACACCACAGGGTCAGCTGTTCGATCTCCCATCTGTAGGCTGACTCGTCACCATCTCGAATGAGACTGATGACTGTTGTCATCTGCGAACTTTATGAGTTTACTAGAGGTGTCCTTTAAGGTGCAGTCATCTGTATAGAGGGAAAACAGCAATGGGGCAGTTTTATATCTTTATGTTTGAAGCCTGAAATGTGGCAAAAGGTCGCAAAGTTCAAGGGGGCCGAATACTTTCGCAAGGCACTGTACGTCCCTGGGGAGTCGAGGTGTTACAGGATGTAAAGTAGTGCCATGCTGACTGGGTCATCCACTCACTTGTTTGCTTGGTAGGGTCCAGCAGGGGGTCTATGATGTCTTTCAGGTGGGCCAACACCAGCCTATCGAAGAACTTCATAACTACAGATGTCAGGGCGACAGGTCTGTAGTTATGAAGTCTACTGATGGAGGGTTTCTTGGGAACTGTGATGATGGCGGAGCGTATGAAGCAGGAGGGGACTTCACAGAGCCCCAATGATCTGTTGAAGATCTGTGTGAAGATGGTGGCCAGCTGATCAGCTGGTGACAAGGAAGGTGATCATAGGGGGAGCAGCTGCTGGGTCTGAGGTGAGGTGGGTGAAGAGTTCTGCATGTCAAAGCTACAGTAAAAGACATTCAGGTCATTTGCCAGTTGATACATTCTGATGAGAATGAATGATGAAAATTCTCTGGGAGAATAAAATGGTTTGCAGTTGATGAATAGTCTCTCCAAGTCTCTGTTGCAAGTTCTTTTTAACACTGTGACATCTTTAAACCAAGCTTCATTTATGCATAAACAGATTCCACCTCCTCTCTTTTTCCCAGATTAAGCAATCTGCTCTGTATACCCAGAACCCTGATATTTGTATTGAACTGTCTAAGATGGAGTCACTGAGCCAAGTTTCCATGAAGCACAGAGTAGCAGAGCGTTAGTCCAGTTGACAAGGAGTTCATCCATTTTGTTGGCTAGAGAGTGAAGATTTGCTAGATGGATATGGTCCCTCTGTCGTAAATTAACCAGGGACCCCGCTCTCGTCCCTAGCCAGTGTTTTCTCCAAGTCTCATAGAGAGATGCTGCCCCTCCAACACAATGACCACATAGTATATGTGCTAGCAAAAATCAGGTGTTTGGAGTGAGTTGTCTGATGTTTAGTAGCTCTTCTCTAGTGAAGGTAAGCTGGGATGGGCAGCAGACGACCGAGAGAACGAGGTAAAACAGCAGACAAATGAGAGAGCACGCTACCAAGGCAGCCATATGTGGCGCCATGAGTTCATTCCTTTTCATTTCATTC
>NW_018127931.1:1492079-1494267 GCF_001952655.1 Monopterus albus | reverse complement strand
ACAGATTAAAAGGGTGAGAGGAGATTAAAAAAAAAATAGAGATGAAAGAAACAGAGGCATAAATGCATGACAGCTCTGCATGCCCTGCCAGTGGCACAAACTGTGGCAGCGTGGTGCTTCCTCCTCCCTCTGTTAATCAGTCTGGATAAACCTCATGTTTTCATTCTTCCTTGCATCATTCTACCCATTGATCCTTCCATCTCATGAATAATCCACTTCAGTATACACTCTGCAAAAACCTAAAGAAATATGTTTAATCCATTCAGGGAATTTAAATGAACTGTTTTGTTAATGTGTTACTTTGTTTAAATTAAAAAAAAAAAAAAAAATATATATATATATATATATATATATTAAAAGCATCTTCTCTACATGCCTATTTCTATACATCTGATGAGCTGAGTTTTGCTACATGATTTGCATTTCAAAACATCTATGTGAGAATCATGAAAAGATTATTAAACTATTAAAACTTTGTGGAGATAAAAAGAAACCTACCTCTGCAACTGCATGGACAATTTCTTGTTGCACATTTATTCAGAAACATATTTTTGGGGATACTTTAGGACAGACTGGAGAGTGCACCTGTGTTTTTCTCCAAAAAAGAACAGTAAAAGGTAATAAGTGCATTCATTAAATAAGGTCCAGAAGGGTTTGTGTTGTTAAATCATATATAAATGGAAAACGGGTTATTCATATAGCCACATCATCCTATCAGATAAACAGTATCCAGTCTTCTGATTTTTTTCTGCTACAGGTGTGTCTTGATCCTTCAAAGGCACCTTTAGACTGTGCAACAATAATCATGTAATAACTATAATTGAGTGTCACACTGGAAGATCAGTCTAAAGTTTGGTCTCAATCTGTGCCAGAATCTATGCTATCAATTTGAGCCATGTCACATTGTGTGATGAATACCTGGTGAACTGTAGCACTACAGTGTATAGGAAAAATACAGTATTTGAGAGTTGAGGCACTTCATCAGCTCACTTCATCCATCTGTCCACTGCAGTCTGAATGTTGTCACAGTCTGTCTTTGGTACACAAAGCTCCAAATTAGCCACGGGTGGATATATCTCACAGTGCAATCTAGGACCACCTGCACTTGTGTAATATTGAGAGGTGACAGTGGATCTATACTTCTAATGAACTGCAGAAACAATTTACAAATTTAAAAGGAACAAGATATTACAGGGAGGTATGAGGCACCTTTAAGATTGGTATACTTTTATAGAGCTTTTCTATGCATCACAACTCACTGAAAGCACTTTCTCACTATTTGCCCATTCACATTCCCAAGCGTGCACACACACACATACACCAGTCATATCACTGGAAGCAACTTGGAGTCCAATGGAGACTTTGACATGTAGACTGGAGAAGCCAAATATCACACCACCAACCTTCCAGTTGGGAGACGACCTGCTCTACTTCTTGAGCCGCAGCCACCCCATCTCACACTGCTGATTATGCTTACAGAGGGAGGTTTATCATAAATCAGCCTAAAATCTAAAAACAAAAGCTATACAACTGTGTTGTAACAGTTTAACATAATAATCTGCTGCTGCACACTGATACATCTCATATAACCCTTTAGCCTTATCAATATTTTTACAGCCAGTTAGTTTTCTCCTCTCATACCACTTCACATTTAACAGTCACACTCCATTAGCAAATGTATAGATTGCCACAGGCTGACATTCTTTCACAAAGCAGAAAACCCATTTAATTTCTTCTTTTCCCCCTCAGGTTCAGACACTCTTTAAACAAATGAAATAATACAAGGTTCACCCGGATGTGTTTCTGGGGCCAGGGGCAACCTGTGGAGCCTCTTGCTCAACTAGTGAAAGGAGGAGAAGGAGCTGTCCAGTGAGGCACACACTAGTGAGCAGGAGAAGGGCACAATGGACACCACTGGAGAGATGTATTATTATTAGGTGCCTTTGCCAAGTTCATGGAATACAGCATGGGCTGTGAGAGTCTGTGTGTGTGTGTGTGTGTGTGTGTGTGGACAATAGATTTTTTTGAGCCTGATCCCTTCTGTCTATTTCACCACTGGATCATATGACAGACAGGGCAGAGAAGGCAGTCAAGTGTTATGATACTTAAGAAGATATGAGTGTTTTTGATACCATGTCCACGTTCTGCTTTAATCCAAGCCTTGGATTTAACCGTAGGATAATTCCTG
>NW_018127931.1:1484837-1492051 GCF_001952655.1 Monopterus albus | reverse complement strand
TCTCTTGAAATCCTTGAAAGGTCGGGCTGAGATTACTTCACATACTGTATGGATCTTAAGTTTGCACAACTGAAGTAACTTCTTCATATTTATTATCAGGAGAGAAACGTTCTCAGAGAAGATGAGCTGTAATCCAACCATGTTGAATAGCCACAAATCAAACCAAAAAAGTTGCAGAACAAATATTGACACTAAAGTCTGAAGTGAACAATTGTTTGTTTGTTTCTTTGTGTTTTTTGGACCTTCGGCACTTCAAAGGGTGGATTTTTCATATTGAGGCTGGATATTTAGCAGCATTTTTGTAAAAGAGGACTATTCAAAACATACTGAGCATACAGTTGGACAACAGACCAATAGATCACTGAAAGAGAGGTTTTAGGGTTTTTTGTTAACCCCTCCAAAGAACCAAAGCAGATCACATATGATTTCTCTATAAATGCCAAAAGTTCCACTCTCGTCACACTCATAATTTATGGTAGAAGTATGACTTTGAAGAAACAGTTTAACATTTTGGCAAATTCACTTATTTGCTTTCTTGCAAAGAGTTAGATGAGAAGAATGATAACACTCTCACAGTAAATAAGGAGCTTGAGCCAGAGAGCAATAAACATAGCTTAGCTTAGATAGCTTGGCGTAAAGACTGCCAACAGAAGGAAAGAGCAAATATGGATCTTTCAAAAATTCCAAATCTGACTACCAGCATCCCTAAGGCTCTCAAGCGGTATTTCCCAGAATACTGAACTTGTCCTCTAGGCTAAGCTCTGTACAACAGTGGAGAGAGCCTGTGGAGGAAGGACCACTTTTTTTTTTTTACACTCTTCTACAACCTTGTCATTCCCTCACCCCCACTTCTTGTTATTTTACTTTTTTAATTTCTGAATCTTGGTTTTATACCTTTTCTCTGTCTGTCTCTACAGTGTATTTTACATCACAGGTTAAAGTGAAAAAAATTATGACTTGACCCTGTGAGCACAATTTTAAAAAATCTGAGTTGACTAACAACAAAAAATAAGCATTATTAAATGCAGAAGCATTCAAGAAGAGCCAAACACTGCAAAGGTCATACTAAATGAATGTGAACAAGGACAAATATCTGTGGCAATTAACTTTGCCTATTAATTCAAAGTGAATCTTGGCTTGCTCACATTTAACATGCTCAATTGACAAAAAAAAAACAAACAAAAAAAACCCCTCAATTTCAACTACAAATATATCCTCTTGGCGCTCTCCTGAATCACCTCCGTCTTTAGAAAAATGCTAATAGTTTGGCTTTGTTTCTAATATCTGTGAGAAGCAGCCTACATCTGAAGTCTAGAAATACATATGCACTGAATTTTGTTTACTTTCACACGTTACAGATTTGGAGGTCAAGCCACAACTAATATTATCAAGACTCCACACTACTTAAAATTAGGAAAGGAATACAGTAAAACCTTGGATTGCAAGTATAATTCGTTCCAGCAACATGCTCGTAATCCAAAGCACTCGTATATCAAAGTGAATTTCCCCATAAAAAATAATGGAAACTCAGATCATTCGTTCCACAAACACTTATTCATACAAAAATGATTACAGTAATACAAAATATGGTGTAAAGTAAAAATAAAACATACCTTTGAAAAGAATCATGGCTGGCATGAGGGAGACAGAGAGAAGAGCTATCTGCTATCTGTTGGCTGGCTAAAATCTTTTTCTTTTTGTGCTACTTTAACAAGGAACCTATCCAATGACACTTGCTTTTGCCTCCTTTTAAGGACTTGGCAGAAATGTGGCATTGCATTGTCATTAAACAGATTTATCATTTGCACTGCTACAGCCTTATTCGGGTGGTGCTTTTCCACCAAATTTTGCACCATTTCCCACATTTTACACATCTCCCTTATAAAATCTTGCGATGTCGGCCACTCACATACCTTGTTCATGCTTCTCAATGATTTACATTTTTAATTTCCACCGTAATCACCTCCGCCTTTCTTTTCAACCTTTATTTTTTCTTCATCGGGGCCATTGTTGCATTACAGTTGTTGACTATACGAGTGAGGCGTGAGAACCATCGGCTCAGTTGTGACATGACGCTTGGCAGGCAAAGTGTACGTACTACTCGTATTGCAAGACCTCGCTCGTTTATCAAGTTAAAATTTGCAAAAAATTTTTGCCCGTCTTGCAAAACACTCACAGACCTGGTTACTCGCAATCCAAGGTTTTACTGTATACTCACAGGCAAAAAACACGCCATGAGACCATTGAGAGCATCATCACTGGCTGCATCACTGTGCGGTACAGAGCCTGTACTGCCTAATGCAGAAGGACCCTGCAACGCATAGTGAAAATAGCCAGCAAGATCATCGGTGCCCCTTTGCCTTCCCTTATGGACATCTCTAACACGCGCAGAGCCATCAGCATTGCTGATGACACCTCCCACCCCGCACACTCCCACTTCAGACTCCTGCCTTCAGAGAGAAGGTATCAGAGTCTTCAGGCCCACTCCACCAGACTTACAAACAGTATGTGAGCAGGGTGAAAGGAGTCCTTGAGAATGCTGCAAGCACATCGGAAACAGTGTTCCCTGTGGACACTCTCAGTGGCTGGAAGTGGAGTCTTTGTGATGCGTTGGGCAGTTTTCACCACCCGCTGCAACGCCTTGCGGTCGGAGACATACCAGACTGTGATACAGCTGGTCAGGATGCTCTCGATGGCACAGCGGTAGATGTTCACCAGGATGGCTGAAAATAGGTGGTTCTTTCTCAGTGTCCTCAGGAAGAAGAGGCACTGGTGAGACTTCTCAACCAGGCTGCAGGTGTTGGTGGTCCAGGACAGATCCTCTGGCATATGGGTCCCCAGGAATTTGATGCTGGAAACAACCATTCCGTTAATATGGATGGGGTCATCTGGCCTCCTTTCTCCCTCCTGTAGTCCACAATGAGGTGGAGGCAGGTGCTGTATCTCCTCCCTGTAGGCTGACTCATCGTTGTCACTGATGAGGCCGATCACAGTGGTGTCATCTGCAAACTTTATGATGGTGTTGGAGCCATGCACAGGCCTGCAGTCGTGGGTGAAAAGGGTGTAGAGGAATGGGCTCAGCACACGGCTTCTGATTTGGGTATATGGTGATCTGTTTCTGGGTTGTGACTGTCAATGGTAGTGTTAATAAAGTCCAGCACAGAGGAAGTGTAGGTGTCAATGTCCGTGTGAGAGTCACAGGTTGCCCAGGAGGCAAACATACTCCAGTCCGTGTGATGAAACCTGTCCTGTAGTACAGAGTCTGTTCCCTCTGGCTACACTTTGATGATCCTCGTTGATGGTTTCACGTGGCGGATGAACGGTGAGTACATGGGAAGTACTCTGGTTTTTTTATTTCCTCTAATATGGTAGTTTTTATTTCCTCTGGTAGTTTTATTTCCTCTAGTGTGGCAGGAATCATGCTGGTGGAATTTAGGGAGCACTGACTTTAGGTTGGAGTGATTAAAATCACCCGCAACAATAAATGCAGCCTCTGGGTGTGCAGTCTGTTGTTTGCTAATGGCTGCATGAAGTTCATTCATGGCAAGCTTGGCATTAGCGTCCAGAGCGACATACAGTATGCTGCACATATTATAATCAAAGTGTATTCCCTAGGCAGATAAAAAGGTCTACACTTATAAGAAATTCCAGGTTAGGTGTGCAGTGGTGGAAGCCGTCTCGGGCATGCAGAGTGTAACAAGTTCATATCAACTTTCCATCCAGTTATTCATGGACAGCTGTCCTCACCACACCGGGTAGCATTCTGACAGTGGACGAGCACTTATTTGTGGGGTGTCTGCGTACATCGTCACTAGCCACCGATGCACCCTCTCCTCCACTGCGAGAGACAAGTGTGTGCTCTTCGCAACCCATGGGAGGGCGATGATGAAAGGGCTGAGGAGAGGTGCACAGCCCACGCCTAGCTTCATTGCTCACATCTTGTGTGGGAGAAAAACCGCCACTCATGTGCACAAGCAGGTAGGGAGTGGGGAGACCACAGAGGGACGTAGGCAGTGTCGCTGGGTCTTCTGCTGTGGAGAAAGCTGCACTTTTCTGTGGAGAATGAATTGTGTTAAGTGCATCCCATGGCACATTGTATGCGAGGGGAGAACTGTGCAGTGGGGAAACGTGTGTGTGAGGTCCGGCAGGTCATGAGAGCAGAGCCCCGAATACTGTAGGTTGACCGGCGGCGGGAGCGTGCTGCTGAGCCAAAGGAAGCTCGTCTCCTCCAGCACCCATGTTGATCCTTCGGACGATATGGGTGCTGGAGGAGACGTCCAGGGGATCGTCCACCAGGGAATCATCACTGCTTCGCCGCTGCTTCTCTGCCGCAGGCCAGCAAGCACAGGGGGGGCAAGCGGCCTGGGGAAAGAGCGCCAGCTCAGGCGTGCTCAGCGCCAAGGCAGACCTCGCAGCGGGAGTGCAAATCGCTGGGTAAGATGAAGCCAGTGTCGCAGCCTGGGCACACAGTGATGTCAGTGTGGCACTGGAGTCTGGTGTTTGAGGATCTTTGCTCTTTAACCATGTTGAGGAAATGCTCTGCTGAAGAAAAAGAGGAAGCCGATCACATGCCGCTCCAGTGGACCTGTTCTGGGACAGCCCAGTGCAGGGCACAGGGCGCAAAAGCATCTCCTTCAGGACTGCACATGTGCGAGGAATAAACCCCATCGTGACAGCTTTTCGAGGGTGAAGCCTATACGAAATAGAACAATGCACAACACCTCTTGAAATCAGGTGTCAAATTTTCACACAAAACAAGCTAACATGAATGTCATCCTAGCCAGTAATAATTACAACCAAATTTGCCTAATGCTAGTTTTTTTTTGTTTTTTTTTGTTATTCATCTTTCAGCTGCTCCTGTTTTTCTGGGATTGCTACAGCAGATCCCAACAATCCACATACATGTATGTGATTTGTCACAGGTTTTACACTGGATGCCCTTCATGACACAACCTTCACATTTTACCTAATGCCATTTGTAATTTACACATTTAAAATGTTTTTCTAATCTGTCAGATGGAAACTTGATAGCACCAACATATAGGCCTATTTGGGAAAGTGATAACAACAACAACAACAAAAAAACCCATCAATAGAGCAAGATGCCATAAAAGTTCACCAAAAAACCTGTAACATCAGCTACAACTAGCTACTGTTACTCTGTTCAGCCCCATCTGTCATTTATATTTGTTTACATTGTCATGTTTAGTCAATTAAAAGTAAGCCTACACCAAATTAACTGTTTGCCACCCCTGTTTGTAATGTACTCATGGATATAAAGGTATTAAGACAACTATCACTGGATTTATCTACTAATTAAGAACATTTTATATTGTGATGATCCTCAGGTAATAATAATAATAATAATAAAACTTTATTTATATAGCGCTCTACAACTCGCAAGAGCACCAGAGTGCTGTACAGTAAGTTCAGCAGTGTCTTTTTTCCTATAATTTCTAAATGGATTTGTGTAGGTTTATTGGCAATGGACCTTACAAATAATAATATTCTCAGGAAGTGTCTACAAAAAGCACGTCAACGTTTCATGTTCATGAGTTAAGATTTATGTAATTTTATCTCCTAAAGGAGTGTTATTCTTTTACTCAAATTCAACTCAAGAATACACTTGATCCTCAAATTGACCCTCATGCCCTGCCCGTCTGGTGTCAAAAATTTGTTCCCTTGTCGAAATGCGTTTCCCCCATTAAAACTGTGTTTCTAGTAGTGCTCCCTCTGTGTTTATAGTCTGGATATGGTTAGGGTTCAGATTAGGGAAAACATCTCTATGGGGGGAACAAATCTCGACACAATGCCAGAAAGGCTCTTGGCGCTGTTTTGCTGAATGTCCATTTCTATTACTGACCATATCATTTTAATAAGCTAGCCAACTAAGAGTAAAGTAAATAATAATCCAGCAAGCGATGGAGCATTACATCTTAAATATGTTTTTAAGTCAAACTTACCAGCCAGCAGTTATTGTTTGCATTTCAACAACTAAGCCACTTACGGTTCCTGGTTGTCTGATTACATTCCATTGTGATTTTATCCAAGCAGTTTATTTTACTGACACCATATGACGTGACGTGGTGCACTCAAAAGCTAAAGGTTTAGGGTATTCAGTGCTTACAAAAACATTACTAAAAACAGGCGATAAACTTCTACCCTTACTCTTCTAAGCTTATCTCACACATCACCTTAATTTCAAATGTCAGCTCATGCTAAGATTTGACAGTTTGCTCTCAGCAAAAGGAAAACACAGGACATTATACCCTTTGTCTCAATTTCCATGACTTTTCGCTGACTGGAAAACTGGTTTCCAGGTTTTCCAGGACACATGGGAACTCTGCTTAAATCTTTGTTTCTTTGTGTTTTTGCTTGCTTCTCTGCCCTCCACACTATTTTTGCTTTTTTTTTTTTTTTGCAGGGAATCAGACTGTCCAGCTGTAATTTATACAGGTCACAGGGCTGCCGTGCTTTGCAACTTAAATGTTCCATCCAGTTCCTCTTTATAGTGAACAGTATATCCTAATACATAACATACAGTATATGAATATGCATGTTTACACACAATACACATGCATACATACTATAAAATTGCAAACACAGAAAGACAAAAATAGATAAACGAATAACACAAATATGAAAAAAACCACTAATGGGGTGTTATCTACAGTGCATTAGCCAAAAAAACCCAGTCACACACACACACACACACACACACACACACACACACACACACACACACACACAGTCAGCAAAAATACCAAATTCCTCCCCTGTGCCCAGTTGCCTACTGTGCAGCCATTGCTTTGCAACTTCACACACCACTGCGAGCCTTTGCTTCAGTAAAGCACCAAACAACGCAGCAGTTAATGGTTAAAGCGCAGAGTTGGTAACCTCCCACCACCAAAAACGGCACACTTACACATAACGTTAATGACATCTTTTCTGCTACACATTAGCTATTGTGCGGTAATTAATGGGAAAGTCATGGTATTCAAAAAGCCAGTCTTCTCTCTGCAGACTAGGAGTTGTGCACCACAACAATGGCTTAATGAGTAAACAAACTGCATGTCTCATGAATAAATTATTTGTGCCTCACAATTAATTTTTCCAGACTGAAGTTGGAAAAAAGAGAAGGACTGTACCAGTCTTCATAAATCACAAAGGGAAGGGGATGGGAGAAAGAACATGACAGCAACTGTGTGTGTAGG
>NW_018127931.1:1483415-1484823 GCF_001952655.1 Monopterus albus | reverse complement strand
CATATGTAATATGTTCATTATTTGTGTGATTTTATCTGTGCATATGTATGCATCTGATTAATCTCCGTTTTCACTTGTCAAAGGTCAAGGTCAAAGTGTTTATTTATCATATGCACAGTTAGGAAACGCGTTTCCCTGTACAATGAAATTCTTATTTTGCCATCCAAATGAATGCCACAAAATACAAATGAAATATAAAGTAGATGAATAAGTAACACAAAATCTAAGGCACTTTAAGCAGCAAATGCAGCAATATAATAAAAATATATAAGAATATAATAAGAGAATGTATGCTGCATGGGAGCAGCATGTGCAGCAGTCAGTAGTCAATGTGCAATTATGCATGTGCAAACGGAATGTAAACAGTACAACACGTATTTCCTGGTAACAAACTCCTCAGCTGTTTAGGAGTCTGATGGCAGAGGGAAAGAAAGAGTTTTTCAGTCTAGTGGTCCTGCATATCGCATTTCTGAATCTTCGGCCAGAGGGTAGGGAGATGAACAGTCCGTGCTGGGGGTGGGTGGGATCTTTGAGGATGGGGGCAGCTTTCCTACGCACCCTGCGGTGGTAAATGCTCTGCAGAGAGGGCAGTGGAGTCCTGGTGATCTTCTCCGCAATCTTTACCACTCTCTGCAGGCGCTTACGGTCCATAGCAGTAGTGCTGCCATACCAGACAGTGATGCAACTGGTCAAAATGCTCTCAACGATGCAGCTGTAGAAGTTGCAAAGGATCCTAGGCGACATGCCAAACCTCCTCAGCCTCCTCAGGAAGTACAGCTGCCGTCGGGCCTTCAGCTGTGTGGTGTTAAGTGTCCAAGTGAGGTCCTCACTGATGTGGACACCCAGGTATGTATTTGAAGCTGCTCACCCTCTCCACTTTGAGCCCCCAGATGAACAGTGGCCAATGAGATCTCCTCTCCTTCCACATGTCCACTATCATCTCCTTCGTCTTGTCCATGTTGAGGCTGAGATTATTGTCCCCCAGCCCCCCCCCCTCCCTCCTGTAGGCTCCTTCGTCCCCGCCAGTGAGGCGACCTATCACTGCGGTGTCGTCCGTGAACTTTAGAATGATGTTGTCTTTGTGGGAGGCGACACAGTCGTGGGTGAACAGGGTGTAGAGGATGGGACTGAGGACACATCCCTGTGGGGTGCCAGTGTTTGTAACAATGCTGGCTGAAATCCTTTTGCCAGTCCTGACAGTCTGGGGACTGCCAGTCAGAAAGTCTAGGAGCTAGTCACAGAGGTTGGTGTGCAGACCCAGTGTGGGTAAGTTTGTGGGGGACAACTGTGTGGAAGGTGGGGCTGTAGTCAATGAAGACTATCCTGATGTAGGAGTCTCCATTTTCTAGGTGAGAAAGGGAATAATAAAGGGCAGCCGTGATGGTGTCTGAGGTGGCCCTGTTGGGCC
>NW_018127931.1:1458402-1483186 GCF_001952655.1 Monopterus albus | reverse complement strand
CATCCGGCAGGCTGTCTGTGGAGCTGATGATGCTGGTGGTGGTCCTGTAGTCTGTGATGTGCTGCAGGCCTTGCCACATCTGTCCGGAGTCAGCAGTAGAATAGAAGCCATTCAGCTTCTCTCTGTACTGCCTCTTGGCCGCTGTGATGGCTTTCCTCAGTCCGTACTTCGCAGCTTTGTATTCCGTCTCATCGCCTAATCTGAATGCATGAGAGCGAGCACACAGCATGTGGCGTACCGGACTGTTTATCCAGGGCTTCTGGTTGGGGAACCTCCTGACTTGTATGGTGGGCACAATGTTGTCGATACAGGTACTAATGTATCCGGTCCCTTGTGAGTTTATGTACAGTATGAGATTACATAGTTATTGATTTGGAGTATATTTGTATGTTTAAGTGTTTTTGTGAATATTTTTATGCTTTACACAAATTTGTGTTACACTGTGTCTGTTGGTGTTGAATGTAAATCATTGTGTGCACATAAAACCTACTGAAAGGAGTTTCCATGTAATCGGTCGGACCTGTCGGGGAATTCCAGACCAGCTGAGTTTCCGTAGCTCCTCTGAAATGAACAAACAAACAAAAAAGAGAGGGGTCCATTTTAGATTCACCAGTGAGCCTTTCAACATTCAATTCCTTCTAGAGCATGTTTGATATTTCTGGCCAACAGCTTAGAACAGATATACCCATATCAGCGGTGGACAAGTAACAACAAATGCCAGCAGCTAAAGAAATGTTTGAGGTCATCTAAAAACAGAATTGCCTTTACATATTTGCCTACCAGAGAGAAAATGTCTAACTCTATACATATCTTAACTACTGTCACTTGAAACACAAGTTAAAAGGTCCTCACAAATATATCTGTTTTTGTAATGTAGTTACGTATGTTACAAATGCTTATTGGTCAAAATATTGTTAATGGCTTTGTATAAAACTTAAAAAAAAAAAAACAGTATAACTATGTGAATTACCTTATTTGCTTTCTTTCAGAAAAAGAAGTCAGAAGATTGATAACACTCTCTAAATATGAAGCTGTCACAAAGATCAGAATCTGAGTCAGAATCAGATTTACATTTATTGGCCAAGTATGTTTAAACACACAAGGAATTTGTCTCTGGTACAGAGGCTCTCAATGTGCTTGAAAGTCAACAAGTAAAATAAGAAAATATGTGCATTTAAAATAGAAAAGAGAATATGAAAAAAGAGAATTTACTTATAATAAACATATATACACATTGTGGCAGAAGAGCTTTCAGATTTTTATCAGATCACTTGGTCAAATTTCAAGCACGTCTTAAAGACATACGAGCCAGGATGACTTGTAATTTCTTACTTCTAAACTGACAAAACTGAAGTGATTGTACCTGGGCCTGAAAATCATGATATGTCCTTTAAATCACACATAAACCAAGTCTCTAGAACTGCCTTCTTTCATCTGCACAATATCACCAAAATCAGGAACATCCTCTCTCAAAGTGATGCTGAAAAACTGGTCCATGCATTTGTTACTTCCAGGCTGGACTACTGCAACTCCTTACTATCAGGATGTCCCAATAGTTCCCTTAAAAGCCTCCAGTTAATCCAAAATGATGCAGCCAGAGTACTGACAGGAATTAGCAAGACAGATCATATCTCTCCCATATTAGCTTCTCTCCACTGGCTCCCTGTAAAACCCGGAATAGATTTTAAAATCCTTCTCCTAACATATATACCCTTAATCACAAGGCTCCACTGTATGTCAAAGACCTCATAGAGCCTTATCATCCCAACAGAGCGCTTCACTCTCAGAGTGCAGGTTTACTTGTGGTTCCTAGAGTCCACAGAAGTAGAATGGGAAGCAGAGCCTTTAGCTATCAAGCTCCTCTCCTGTGGAACCAGCTCCCAGTCTCAGAGGTAGACACCCTCTCTACCTTTAAGATTAGACTTAAGACTTTCCTTTTTGATAAAGCTTATACATAGGGCTAAGCTCAGGTGACCATGAGTCTTACCTTAGCCATGCTGCTATAGTTCCCCAAAAACCCATGATGCTGTGAGTTCCTCTCCTCTCCTCTCTCTCCATGCATCTATATGCCACAATTACATCATTACCTTTGTGTCTCCTCTCTCCTGTAGCGTGTGCTCTCTCTCTCCCTGTACCTTTCAGAAGGCAGCCCTGACTCTGGAGCTGTACATTTCTGATGAGCAGTCACCAGCCACATCACCCTGCCCAGTGTTTGATTGCTTGTTGTTGTGTTTGTTGCTTTTCTTTTCTCTCTCCTCTATGCACTCACCCCAACAGACAAGGCAGAACACCACCCACAAAGAGCCAGGGTCTATTGGAGGTGTCTTCCGTTAAAGATAGTTTTTCCTCCTCACTGTCGCCAAGTACTTGCTCAAGGGGGATTTGTTGGGTTTTTCCCTCTATAATAATAATAGTAAAGTCTAGACCTGACTTTGTAAAGTGTCCTGAGATCACTTGTTGTGATTTGGCGCTATACAAATAAAACTGAATTGTTATGTACACTAGCTATATTTACGATTTATTACATCATCATCATTCTGGCATCTTAAAAATATAACTAAAATGAGAAAGTTTCTGTATAAGCAGGATTTAGAAAAGCCCATTCATGATTTTGTTTCTAGCAGTCCTAGATTTTGTTACAAGTCACTAGATCTTTAAATTGGCTTACAGTTAAACACAGAATTCTATTTAAGGCCCTATGTATTGTCTACAAGTGTCTCAATGGTATGGGCCCAAAATATATTGGATATACTGTATGTTTGCCGAGTACAAGCCTGTTAGGTGCCTCAGATCTCCAAGGATTGGTCAGCTAGTGGTGCCCAAAGTTCAAACTAAACACGGTGAAAGTGCTTTTAGTCATTATGCTGCCTACAGCTGGAAACATCTTCAGCGTTTGAAGCAGGAGGGGACTTCACACAGCTCCAGTGATCTGTTAAAGATCTATGTGAAGATAGGGGCTAGCCAATCAGCACAAGCTTTCAGGCAGGACAGATTCACACCATCTGGGAATGGAGCCTTTCTAATCTTTTTGCCTTTTAATGTTCTGTCTTTTAAAAAGGCCATGGACATCCTTTTCACAGATCGCTAGAGGTGGGGGGAGCAGCTTCTGGTTGTGGGCCCAAGGTGAGGTGGTTGAATGGGATGGAGTTCTGCTTATCAAATCAACAGTAATTTGGGGGTGAAGTTCTGTAGGCTTGAGGTTGAGCTTAATATCCCCTTAGATCTCAGCACTAATGACTTCATGAGCTTCTTTATACTTAAAATCACAACTGTTAGAGAAAAAAATAATCAAGATCCTTCCCACAACTCTCACAGATGTATCATCAAGTACAACAGCTTTAGATTTAGGCTGCTTCTCTCTCATAGATCTCTCTGAGCTGACCTCAGCAACTGCTTCATTAAAAAAAAAAAAAAAAAAAAATCAATGTCTCTTATACCCCATCCCAACCAGGCTGCTCAAAGTCATTTACCCTTAATAAACACATCCATATTAGATCTGAACAACTTCTCTTTATTAACAGGCTATGTTCCACAGGCCTTTAATGTTGCTGTAGTTAAACCTCTACTCAAAAAGCCTATTCTTGACCCAGGTGTCTAGCTAATTATAGACCAATATCCAATCTCCCGTTTATTTCTAAAACACTTGAAAAAGTTGCTGCAAAACAGTTATGTGACTACCTGCACAAGAATGATTTGTTTGAAGATTCTCAGAATGGTTTTAGAGTCCATCATAGTACAGAAACTGAACAGGTGAGAGTTACCAATGATGTACCCCCCAGCCTCAGATAAAAAAACTCTATACTTGTCCTCTTAGATCTCCGTGCTGCTTTTGACACCATTGATCACAACATCTTGCTACAGAGACTTGAACATGTTATCGGGATTAAAGGAACTGTACTAAGTTGGTTCAAATCATATTCATCAGACAGATTCCAATTTGTTTATGTTAATGATTAATCTTCCATGCAGACTAAAGTTAGTCATGGCATTCCACAGGGCTATGTGCTAGGTCCAATTGTAGTCACTTTATACATTCTCCCTTTAGGCAATATTATCAGGCAACACAGCATAAATTTTCCATTACTACGCAGATGATACTTTGTTGCCAAGATTAGACTTAAGACTTTCCTTTTTGATAAAGCTTATAGTTAGGTTAATATTATATTGTTGTTTTTCAATATAATCCGAGTAAGGCAGTGAGCGAGGGTACAAAGGTACTTACTATTTTGTGATGTCTTCTGATATTTCATGCCATTATGTCAACTAATGTGGCTGAACAGGGATAAGACTGACAGCCATCTTGGTAACTGCAAGCAAACATGGGGCCTGGCCTGTCCTGTTGCCACTGAGTATAGTTAACCATACCAGTGGTTTCTAGTCAACAGGATGGCCTTTGCTTGAGTCCATGTAGTGGTGTCTATGAGATTATTAGACATGCATTCTAGGATAAATTTGGTTTGGTGTGCCATCCCTTAGTTATAGGCCTAGGCTGAGGGTCGTCCCATGATGCTGAGCTCCTCTGCTCTCCTTCTACCTCCCCTCTCCATTTTATTTTTATATGCTATGATTACATGCCATTAACTGTATGTCTCCTCTGTCCCGTAGTGTGTCCTCTCTCTCCCCCTGTACCTTTCTGTTGCTGGCTCTGGGGCTATATGTTTCTGATGAGCAATCACCAGTCACATCAAGGAGCCTAGTGTTTGATTGTTGTAGTGTTTGTTGTGTCTTGCTCAAGGAGGATTTGTTGTTTTTTTTCTTTATAATATTAATAATTGTAAGGTTTAGATCTCACTATATAAAGTGTATAAAGTAAAGTATAAAGTGTCCTGAGACAACTTTTGTTGTGATTTGGCACTATACAGATAAAATTGAATTGAATTAAACATTCTCCACGCAGCCTCAAGAGTAGCTCTTCTTTGCTCTTTTGATCTCCATAGTCAGTGAGTTTCTGGCCTAGCTGTACAGGATCCTGGCTTTAGTTTTACTGTGAACCAGGGCTTGTTGTTATTGCTCTATGTGCAGAAGGTCTTGGTGGGTACACACAGCCTCCCAAAAGTTTATGTATAATGTCATAGTGTCACTGAGTCCAACTAGGTCTGTAGAAGCAATTTCAAAAACCTGCCACTCTGTGCAGTCACAGCAGGCCTGCAACTCCTGTGTCTCCGGAGCCCATCTCTTCACTGTTTTAACCACAGGCTTTGCAGGTTTAAGTTTCTGCATATAGGTCTGGATGAGGTAGATCATGCAGTGATCAGAGAGTTCCAAGGCTGCACAGGGACAGAGAGATAGGTGCCCTTTATTACTGTGTAGTAGTGGTCCAGTGTATTTCTTGTCCCTGGTGGGATACAGTAACTGATTTATTGTTTGTATTTAGGAAGTTTGGGGGTGAGGTTTGCTCAGATAAAATCCCCTAAAACAATGAGTAGGGAGACGGGATGTTTCCAGTTCAAGCAAATTACCTGACTGGCTAGGGGCTGCAGTGCTTTGCCAGCACAAGCCTGAGGTTGACTGACCAGGATAAACGAGGAAAACTCCAGCGGTGAATGAAACAGTTTGCAGTTAATGAACAGAGTTTCCAAGTCCTTGTTACATGTTTTCTCTAACACTGTAACATCCTTACACAAACTTTCATTTATGCAGAAGCAGATTCTTCCTCCTCTCGTTTTCCCAGATAACTCTGTTACGCAATCTGCTCTATGCAGCTGGAACCCCAGCAGCTATATTGCGTTGTCCACAATCGATTCACTACATCACAATGAAGCACTGAGCAGCAAACCATGTGAAGTCAGAGTTAGTCCAATTGATGATGAGTAGTTTACCCATTTTGTCGGCTAGAGAATGAATTCGCTAGATGGATGGATGGGAATTGCATACGGTTACCCCGCTGGTGTAACTTAACCAGGGCACCCACGTGCTTTCCTCTCCTGCATCTCCTCTAAGTCCAATAGACAACTCTGCTTCTCTGACTAGAATGACCATACAAATTTTTCCATCCGTAATAACGGGAAAAAAGGTGTTTGGACTGAGTTGTCATATGTTTAACAGCTCTTCCCTGATGAAAGTAATCCGAGATGGACTGCAAAAACTGGCAAAATTATAAAAACAGCAAAAGCACGAGAGAGCACACAGCCTAGGCTGCCATCTGCGGTGCCATCTTAAAGAGGAAAAAAAGATGGATGGATGAAAAAGATGGAAAGAGAGGGAATCAGCTAGCCTGGCTCAGCCTAAAGATAATACAATATGCCTACAGTCTACCTCTAGTTTGTTTTCAGATGTGCTATATCCTTTTTAAATCCAGATTAATACAAAGGTGTAAAAATAACAATCATCAACCAGCCAACAACCAATGGCCAGACTTATCATCCTCTTGGTCTTTGCCTTGATTGAAAAAATCTGATGGGTTAGAAGCTAATTATTAATTACAATCTCCCCAGGCCAAACAGGAGAGCTAGTGAGATATAATGTAGAATAAAATGATAGAGAGGTGCAAATTGAACTTTTAAGTAGTGGAAAGTAGTTCCCTTTGGGTTCATGTAGACCCAGAAAATATGGCTTAATAGTAGGTGCTACATATTAAATACAGGCCATTCTCCTCTCTCTAAGATGCGCGCGCGCGCACACACACACACACACACACACACACACACACACACACACACTATAGAAGAGGATGGGTGAGTGCAGGAATCAACAGTGACTCAAGAGAAAATGCTTTGTCTTGTTGTATTTAGCAACCCGTGTCTTCTATTTCATCCAAATTTCAGTGAACTGAACATAACGACCCAACTACAGTAAAGGTGTAGGATCCAATTTCTCTGCAACAGAAAGCGATCATGTTCACAAATAGAGCTAAAGCTACTGTCTGTATGTTTTGTTCTGTGACAATTTTGCTCAAGGCCTTACTCATGATACCTGCACCAATTACCTGAAAACATTCTTTTGGGCTGTGACACAGTAGCCAAATCACACAGGTTCATACAACAACATTTCAAGTTATGTGCATGGATTCTGGGTGACCTTGTCTACCAGGACTAGGCAGCTTAGGATATTTAAAAATTATGCTTGTGAATTTTTCAGCATGATTTCTTAAGAAGCAGTTGGTTCCGTGAATGAGTTCTGACTACATTAAGTCACTCATTATTCACAGTCTCCCTCTGCCCAGACACTGCAAGTCTACCCCACCCCCGTTAGCATTCAACAGGATGAGCTGTCACAGCCAAACTTGAGACAAACAGAAACACACAATGGAAATCTTTTCACTTGTAATTGTACTGCCACTGTATTACCTGCATTCCAAGCGTGGAAAGAAGAGAGGAATTTGATTTCCATGCAAATACAACTGCACTGTCTTGGTTTTATGAGTTAAAAAAAAAAAACTAAACAAATGTACCTAATAAACAAGCCAAAATCTTTCTCAATTCTTATTTAAGGCACTGGCTGGAAATTGATAAGGCTTTTGCACAGAGTGAACATTATTGATTAGAACTGCCAAAGGACTCTGCTGTTTCTGTTCTTCAAGGCAAATGTAATAGAGAGTCAGTGACAAAGAGCAGAACAGGAAATAGCAATCGGCAAAACGGCAAAAAAGTAAGTCCATTGACTAAATTGAGTTAAATGCATTCGAGTCTGTTCACCTGATGGGAGTGGCTATTTATTGACTGTAGTTCTTGTGCATCTTCCATTTAAAACGTATCTCTTACATTGTCCCCTGTGACTTTAATTATATAGAAATTCAATACAGTGATCTAGTGGGAGGCATGGCTCTGGTGGTTTGGAGGAAATCAGAGCCCCACGGTGTGAGAAAGTTGCAATTACCCCAGGGCTACCAGTAAAGCATTTAAAAACAGAGATTTAAACAACTCTCTCAGACATGGCATAGACCATAAAAGATGCATGGATTCACTGTGTATATCACTGCCCCTATATTCTAAAAAGTTAAGTCCCTCTCATGCAGCATGCAGTGCAATGGCTAGCACTGTCACCTTACAGTAAGAAGTTTTTAGGTTCTAACCTCCTGGTCGACAGGGCCTTTCTTTCTGGAGTTTACATATTCTCCCCACTGTGGTACATCCAGTTTCACTGCCTCATAAAAAGACTGATTCAGGAGATGTGACTATTACCTGCCACTACTGCATGTTAATGCACATGTGCAAACATGGTAAAAATTTGTAATAACTTTCACAGCTCCAGATTACTAACTGCTGGATGAATGTCAACATCATTTACAGCAAAGTGCAAGTGAAACGGTTGTTCTACAATATGTGCATCTCTACATTCATTACATTTGGCCGGTCAAGGATGCCTCTCCTCTGGCCTTGCCTCCTTTGAACCTTCATTTGCATTGTCAGAGAAAGAAATGAGTCCATGAATCTTTCAGACTCTGGTTTAATTAAACTATGTTATAATCCCCCACCTGGCATTAATCTCACAGTTGGGGGTATAAAGGGGAGGGGGTGAAGGAGCATGAGACGAACGTTGGCTAATGCATCTTGATGCTACAGTGTATCTTTAGAAATCCCCGTCCCCTCTGGTCAAACATTTTGCAGGAATAGTTTGTGGAAGAAACAATATGTGCATTGAAGAGGCTTGTGTATGTGTGTGGGCATGTATTAGTGTGTGAAAAGGGCAAGGGCCAAATATTTACCTGGTACCCTGTAGCCAAGAGTACAAGCAGATGTGCCTATTAGACCCATACATCATATACAGAAACAGCAGACACAGTCTCTACTCCTGTAAATCACTGTCATCCAAATGCTCTCCAGCAGAGTTGGACCACTGCAGAATCCAAATCACTGTTACCCCAACTCAAATGACTTATAGATTACTGATATACTGCACTGGTAGACTGTGTGAAAAGACTATGATACTTTCTACTGTCTCTGGACATAATCTTCCAGTTTCACAAATTAATTAGTCCTGGGTTAAAAAGATGCTTTGAAGAGATCTGCATAAGAAAACAGATGATCTGTAATCCATCTGTAAAATAGGTTCTGTGGTGATGCTTATTCTAATGCAAAAGCACTCTCACAGGAAATGTGTCTATACCTGTAAATGTTTACTGTATAGCTGCACTCAGCTCAGCTCCAATTCTTGAGAAACAATTTCTGAGGAATAATACTTCATTTTCCAAAGCAGGCAAAAGCACAAAGGGTGACAAGAGCATATTTGACGTACTGGCTAAATTGCAGATGTCGTTTCATTGGTGTGAGGATAGCAAATCTCTCACAAAACATTTGACTCTCTAGGGCATCTCTTGTGCATTATGAATGAGACAGTCAAACTCTCGCACCACTGGAATAGATTAAAGGCATTTCATGACATTTTGAAAATAAATCTGTTGTTTTTGCTCAGCGGACACTTGTCAAAATGTGGATGAAAAAGTTTCTTCAACTATCCCAGAGGCGATGAGGGACCAACTGTCCCCATCAACTTTCATGAGCAAAGTGAACAATGCAAACAAGCCATTTTTAGCTGACATATCCCCCCTTCCCCCTTTTGTCATTTACAGTCAATTCACCCTAGAGGTAATCATTTCAAAGTATACATACAGAAGTGCAAACAGGGGTGAGCGAAAACATATTCCCTATTGGGAAATAAAATATCACATTAAAATATACATGCTTTGGAATTAGTGTGATGAGTATTGTGGGTGGTTATCATGCTGGCAGACACAGACCTCAGGGAACTGAGCTGGAGAGGGAGTCTCAACCTGGGAGGAAAAAAAAAAAAAAAAAAAAAAACACCTGTAACATCAGCAATGTACAACTCAAGGGCAACTGCAGCAGGTCTTTACTCTGCGAGTCTACTGTATTCCATTATGCAGGAACATGCAGGGTGCATTTTGTCTTCGCTGAAGTTTAACTGGAGGCCACAGGGGGTGATTAGGACACCATGTACTGTCTGTTGAACACCCACAACAGCTGCTCTGATGTGGGACCCTCAGTGGTAATGAATGCTCAATGACTCTTGAAACATTCAGAGGGCAAATTTTAACTAAATATCATGTTTTTAATTTCATTAAAACCAAAATAACCAAAAGTATTACATAACAGCTGCTTGAGCATAGTTTAAAGGAGAGGGAAGGTCAAATACAATGAACACAACATGGAATTTCCCAGTCCAGTAGCACATGTGCCTTTGCCGACAGCAACTTCAGTGAAGCAGATGGGGTTAGGTGCCTTGATAAAAGCCACCTCTATTGTACTATACTGTGCTGAGGGAGAAGAGAATGTGTCTTATCCACCTCTCTGGCCCAGATTCTCTCAGTATGCATGGGGATTTGAAACACGTGCATGTGGGTGAGAGGATAATTTCTTTAACATTTTGGCTACATAAAACCTTTTCAATGGCAAGGGCCTAAAGAGTAGCATTGACAAAAATATTGATTTTTCAATACATATCGAGTTTCAAAATTAATTTTCCATAGTACCAATACTGCTGCGCTTTCTCGCTCTCTCGGACAGCAAGTTTACACACACACAAACAGCTGCAGTGCGAACAGCACCACCTCCTCTCACTAGAGCACAGTGCTGTCTGTCTCATCACTCGTCTTGCTCCAGTTAAATTTTAAAGTGCCCATGGCATGCTTTTCTGTTTTCTGACTTATCTACAATGTTAAAATAATGAATGATAATCTTAAACGTGACTGAAATCTCAAAAAACTTGGTGTGCGTATGCTCTAGTACTTCTATGCAGAAGCAACTTGTTTTATACAAGTCTTGTGAACTCTCACTGGTGAGACTTTTTTTTTCAATTATGTAAAGACTTAAGCAATTGTTTACAGATTTCTTTGAATGGCCATATTCTCCTGGCTGTGTGCATTCATGCGAGTTTGCCCAATATCCATGGGTACTATTCTAAAAGTGGGATTTTTCAACTGCACGCAGTTTTGTGGATATATTTTATAGTGCCTATAAAAAATATCCACCACCTTGGATGTTTTACCCTTTTATTGATTTTATAACTCAATCATGGTCACTATAATTTGGCTTTTTGACCAAAAAAAACACCCTTTGTCAAAGTGAAAACAGGTTTCTACAAATTAATGCCAACTGAATAAAAATATGGGAAACAAGTGATTGCGTAAAAATTCACGCCCTTTAAAACGACAGACCTAATTCAACAGAGGTCCAGCCAATTAGTGCTAGTAGTCTCACAATTAGTGAAATGGGGAACACCAGAGTGCAGTGAGTGTGTCTCAAATGACTGTAGTATAAAGACACTTGTGTCTGGAAGGGCCAGTCACTGGTTAATCAGTATTCCTGGCTACCATTACACAATGAAGACAAAAGAACACTCAGAGAACATGTGAGCAACTCAGAAAAAAGGTTATTAAAAAGGACAAGTCAGGGGATGGATACAAAGAAAATTTCCAGGGCACTGGAAATCACTGGAAAATCCCGGAGGACAATCTTATTCAGTCTGCAAGAGAACCACAGCTGGGTGAAGATTCATTTTCTAGCAAGACAATGACCCGAAGCATACAGCGAAAGCTACACAGAAATGGTTTAAAGACAATAAGGTGAGTGTTTTGCAGTGGCCGAGTCAAAGCCCGGACCTCAGTCCAATATACAATTTGTAGCTGGACTTGAAAAGGGCTGTTAACACCTGATCTCCACACAACCTGGCAGAGCTTGAGCAGTTTTGCAAAGAAGAATGGAGTAAAATTGCAGTGTCCAGATGTGCAAGCCTGATTGAGACCTATCCACACAGACTCAGTGCTGTGATTGCAGGCAAAGGTGCATTTACTAAATACTGACTTGAAGGTAGTGAATATCTATGCAATCACTTATTTCCCATTACATATTTTTATTTAATTGACATTACTTTGTAGAAACCTGTTTTCACTTTGACATTAAAGAAGTTTTTTTGTTTGTTTGTTTGTTTTTTGTCAAAAAAGCCAAATTATACTGACCATGATTGCTTTATAAAATCAATAAAAGGGTAAAACATCTAAGGGGTGCACTGTCCCTCCTGCTGCCTGCATTGTGACCAGAGGATGTGGAAAAAACAAAGGGCCTGAGGTTACTGCATGTCGGAGAATACTCACGTACAGAGACCTGTTGTTTTACCTGACCGGATCTAAAGTGCAATGAATGGAGCAGCTGGAAACCTACAGGCAGCCAGCCAGTGAAGCACCCTGGGGCGGTGAATGATCATTTCATCAACACTGGATTCCTCTGGAGCACAATACACGTTTGTTTTGACTGCATGAAGCCAGTTTGTATGGGTTGGCAACATGATGTTATTGTCAGTGTGTTGCTACCTGTTGGGAATGTATGTGATCGCCTGTAATGTGAGGGATTTTTGGGAAGGCTGGAGAAATTACTATTTACACATTATGCCAGTTTAAATATGGGGTTTCTCAATTACGCACTTTGCAGCATTGTTAACACAATAATTTTGCAATGTAACTGAACGACTGACACATTAACATCTATAAAGAGCTTGGTGACAAGATCCCATGCTATATAAATGAAGATTATTTTCTTTATCTCATGGTACAAGTGAAATTCTCAAAGCTAAGCTAATCACCCTCAGAGCCATGAGGGCTGAGCAATCTTAGGCAGCAGAGATTCAGCTGATAGGAAAATACTTAAATTAGTATTAAATTAGTTAATCAAGTCAGATGCTATTGTGCTTAAGACACAGCATGTGTGACAATTTCAAAAGCTCTTGTATGTGTACTACCTCAAGAAGAATACTGTTTTCATTCATGTGAAAAAATGACAAAAATGGTACAATAAATTTTTGATCATCTCCACTACAGTCATTTTGCTGTTCTTTGCTACTAGTTAAGAAAAGAAAATAATCTTTATTTATATAGCATTTTTCAAAACAGTTACAAAGTGCTGCACAATTAAAACAAAGACAGTAATAACATAATGTAGAATGTTCTAAGAACATACATACACTGCAAAGGAACTCATATACACACATACATAAACATTTATATCCAAACACATGTGCACATGCATGCACACATATACATGTACCCACAAACATTTCTATTTATAAAAATGTGCAGAAACACACACACCCCATGTGTGTAGTAAAAGAGGTACAGGATAAGGTCAAATTGATCCCAGTAGTAAGAAAATGTTATAAAAAGTTGTCTAGACATGTTATAGCCTTGTTATACTATCTTTTAAAAATGGAGAATGTTATGCCTTTAATTGGATGTCAGTTTTTCCCTGTGGTATCAAAAATGGTATCAAGTATCAATATTTTGCAAGGTATTGTATCAAAGTTAAGAATTCCAGTATTGTGACAACACTAATAGAGAGCTAAAGTGAAACCTAAACTTCCAGGTTTTGTTCCATAGGTAAGGCAACCATATTTAAAATCACAGTGAACTTAGACTACAGCAATAAATTTCATTTTTCAAAAACACAAATGAAAGAATTGCTGAAGGTGCTGTCAGAACCTTATGGTGTCTATTGGGAATGGATCAGAGAGGCCTTCAGGAAGTGAATTTAGCTTCCAATTTTGATGATAAAAGAAAGGGTAGGTATACAATCAAGAGCAACCACTGGAACCAGAAAAAGGATTCTTTATCTTCTGATTCAACAAGTAGCCAAAGCAAAACTGAGACAAATGTCAAAACATGATGGAAAAGTGGACTGAAACAATGGAAATCTAGGAGTTTAACTGGCTAAATTAAAGTTCTTATTATATACAACTAAGCAATCCAGAAAGAAACAAAAAAAATCAAATGAAGTATGTATCGGTGAGTGTGAGTATTTGTGTGACCAAGTGTGTATGTGCATGTGTGTACCTGAACCTCGTCCATGTTTGCCTGTCTACCTGCCTGTCAATCAGTCTACCTGCTAGTGTGCATGGTTCTGTATGAAAGGCAGTAAGAAAAACAGAAGACAGGAAGAAGTACTGTCAGTCAGTGCTGGCTGGGGAGGGAGCTGATGTGAGCAGGAGCAAGAACGGTTGGCGGGCCGGAGCCATGCACTATTCAGGCATCATTCATATGAAGCGCGACCACTGGGGCAAAACACCACAAGGTTCTCTGCAACACACACTTTTTACACTTGTGACTGCCACACACACACACACCGGCAAAAACTGGGGTTCATTTTCTGCAACAGGAGCTGCCTCAGTAGATGAAGAATCAACACTGTGGCACTAAGATAATCTTTTATACTAAACCTTATGAAATACAATAATTAGTCATGTTATCTCTTACTTTAAATAAAGTGGAACATAATCCTAAACACCCACTTCAATAACTGTAATGGTAAAAAAAAAGTTGGTAAATGCCACACCCTGTCACAGGTACTGTCCCAGTGTCATCTGAGGCTATTTTGTGAGGTAAATAAATAAACAAAGTCAGGACCGACACCTTTATCATGCAGTATATTAAAAAGTAGCTTCCCCCTCACATAAACCTTGAATGCTGTGAGAGAGTCCTGAATGATCTAACTGGGAGATGATGCCAGGCAGCAGACGGCTCATAAACTAATGGGACTCTTGTAAAAAGATACTCCCACCTGGATTATACCTGCTCAGGAGGCCTGATGGGTGTCCCAGATGGCTGGGAGAGGACACGACACAGAGCAGAGAATATGTATGTATGTATGTGTGGGTGTGTGTGTGTGTGTGTGTATGTGTGTGTGTCTTTAACAAATTTAGTCTAAAATATCTGACCTGGTGACATTTTTTTAAAGCAGAGTTTCTGTGGGACCATATATTTTGAATTTCAGGTTTGTTATTTTTTGCTGGAAGAAGTTATACTGGAAGAAACACATTTCCAAATATCAGGTAAACTCCTTAATTCTATTTGTTAACATTTAAAAGACTGAGAAAAACATTAGTAGATTAATCAACAACTAAAACAATGATTAGTTGCAAGACCACAGTACAGAATTAGCTATTTTTTCTATCAAAAATGCAAAAGTATCAGTGCCTTGTGATTTGCTGGTTCTGAGTCATTTGGTGTGATGAGAGATAAAATCTAATCTGGAGCTTCATATAAACAATTTTATGTGTCTAGTCATTACATAATCTTAATATTACCAAGGTTACAGCTAAGTTCCCTGGTTGCTGGGTAAAACAACAGTGGCATAAAAAAAGAACTGTTAACCTTGCTATTAGTCTTGAGGAAAAAAAAGAAAACCCAAGACATAAGGCTCTCTTATTAATCATGTATAAGTCTATAATACCATTAGGGCTGTACCGACATTTAAAAAAAAAAAAATCCCCCCCCACTTCGGGGCAGTCTTATTCCTTCCTTCAAGCTCAGGTCCTCTACCAGAGCCCTGGGAGCTTGAGGGTCCTGCGCAGTATCTTAGCTGTTCCTAGGACTGCACTCTTCTGGACAGAGATCTCAGATGTTGTTCCTGGGATCTGTTGGAGCCACTCTCCCAGTTTGGGGGTCACAGCCCCCAATGTTCCTATTACCACAGGGACCACTTGTGCCTTCACCTTCCACATCTTTTCTAACTCTTCTTTCAGCCCTTGGTATTTCTTGAGCTTCTCATGTTCCTTCTTCCTGATGTTGCTATCACTTGGGATTACTACATCTGTCACTACAGCCTTCTTCTTGGACATTGTCAGTTTGTCAGAGGCAGGTTATTGGGCAGTAGTTGGATGGTACTGCTCCCTTCTGAGGGTCCTTCAGGATCAGGACTGTCCAGCCTTCAGTTAACCACTCAGGGTGGGTTCTATCCATTAGTAGTTGGTTCATTTGTCCCGCCAGACACTCATGGAGCAAAGTTAGCTTCTTTAACCAGTAGGCCTGGTGCTGTCCAGCTCTTCATACTTGAGACCCTCTCTTGAATGTCTGCCATTGTGATGGTTACTGGATCTTGTTCAGTGAGGTTGCTGTGGTCTGTTCTCAGGTCCACCAGCTACTGGGCATTGTTGTTATGTGATGCCTCCATCTCCCATATGCTCTTCCAGAATTGTTCCAGAAGTGTCTCCAGCCTCCTTGCATGGTGCTGTGGCTTAGTTGGTCAAAATGCCTGTCTTGTAAACAGGAGATCCTGGGTTCAAATCCCAGCAGTGCCTCTTCTACTATGCAGCTCTCTTGTGCTAGTTTCAATGTACAGCTTGAAGCTGGCTTCCTGAGACAAAAGCTTGCATCAAAATGCACTTTCCAAAAGCATGTCCACACTATGCCACCATTTACAGGTGAAAACGTCTCATGTGAACTGTAGTTGTTGCATATACAGTATATAGCCTAGACTGTCAACTGGCATAAATTTTAGTGATGATTTCAACCACATTAGCAGGATTTAAATTCAAAAGAGTGATAGGAACATATTCCTGAGCATTTAAAAATCAATAAAAGACTGCTGCATATGATGCAATATTTAAATTGCAACCTATTTAAATTGGATATAGCCTAGTTTACCAACAAGTTTAAGCTTCTGCGATTAGTTAACCACAGCGCATGCCGTTACTGTGTGTTTGATGTGTGCCAGCTTGCACTGTGAATGTCTCATCTCATTTTCTATACCGCTTAGTCCCGAACGGGGACGGGAGCCAATCCCAGCCAGCATCAGGCGAAAGGCGGGGTACACCTTGGACAGGTCGCCAGTCCATCGCAGGACCAACACGCAGACAAACAACAACAACACCACACACACACTCCTACGAGCAATTTAGAGTCACCAATCAACCTAAGCCATGTCTTTGGACAGTGGGAGGTAGCCAGAGTACCCGAAGAGAACCCACGCAAGCACGGGGAGAGCATGCAAACTCCGCACAGAAAGGTCGCGAACCCGGAACCTTCTCGCTGTGATGCAACGGTGCTACCCACCGTACCGCCCTGCACTGTGAATGACTCCTCTTATTTATAATGTCTCACTGAAATATTTTCCCCACACATTTTTGTTAGCTTCCTAGTTCTGTTCGGAAGAATGCATGTTGCAAAAACATGCAGTAAACGGCTGTGCATTGTACATTAATGCACAATAAACAAACCGGGCTCTCATAATATTAGGCATGACTTGGTACAAAAGTGGCACCCAGGAAAGGTCGCAGTTGACTGATCCGGGCTTGGAGGCATCTGGGATAGACCATCAAGCAGTGGAAACATGTATTGTCATCAGATGAATCAGTATTTCAGGTCTTTTTTTGGAGGAATGGACACCATGTGCTCTGGACCAAAGATGAAAATAACCATCCAGACTGTTACCAGCAACCAGCAAGTCTAAAAGCCAGGGTCTATCATGGTATGGGCTTGTGTCAGTGCCCATGGCAAAGGTAACTTACACTTCTGTGATAGCACCATTAATGCTGAAAACTATCTAAAGATTTTGGACCAACATTTGTTGCCTCCAAAATGACATCTTTACCAGGGATGCCCATGTATATTTCAACAAGACAGTGCAAAACTTCATACTGTGCGCATTACCAAGGCCGGGCTGTGGAGGAAAAGGATGTGAGAGCTGGACTGGCCTGCCTGCAGGCCTGACCTGTCCCCAATAAAGAATGTGTGGTGCATTTTCAGTCAGGCTTCTCTTAAAAAAAGAATACAAAATTCACATGGAAGACCACATAGTGTAACATGTGAATAAATAAACTAAGCCCAACAATCTGGGAGGCTACTGACACAAGAGACAGCCGGTGGTTTGACCACCCTTATTAAGTTAGGTGTATTGCCTGGGGACATGCTATCAGGCACCACAAACACAAAAATTCCCATACATATACATCAGACAATGGAGTATTTTTAAGCAGACTTCATCAAATGGATGTTATTAATGTCTCAAATAAAAAAAGATACTTTCCTCAGAGATGTCACACAGAAACCCCTCTCTGTATAACACTGTCATATTTCCCAGAGATCTACCTACAGTCCAATGCTGTATTATCTCCTTCTACACTTTCCAAACCCCTGACACACACCTCTGAAATTGTCACATATGGACAATGCTTTCAATTGATGCATTAGGACTAAGTTAAAATGAATTACATTGCAAGTTCCCACTTTAATGGTGGCTATTAACTTTGCAAACAAACAGTCTTGATGGTAAGCTTGTCATATGGTGGCTGCTGTTTAACAGGACTGTGGATTGTAGCAATACAGTGTGGGATGAGCAACCATGGCAGAAAGTAGCAGGGCCCCTAACCATGGCTGCTGCAGTGAGGGTGATGGCAGTATATGAAAAGCTTAACTATGATGGTGGAAGTGTAACAAAGAGCTGCAGCACCACCAAGAGAGAGCAGAGACAAACCAACAGACAGAAAAGCAATGAAGGGAAGTGTGTATTTTCTGTTGTATTTTCTTTTTTCGTATTCTTGGTTTGCCGTTTCTTTGTATTTATACATTCCCATATGTTATTAATGGCATCGATGGCTGATGTGTTTTTGAACGTGTGGGAGGTGGACTGTGCCTCATATAATGACCACACAAAAAAAACTAAAGCAGGAATAAGAAAAGAAGGAGAGACATACAAGGAAAGCAACTGATGAAAAGGGGGAATAAAAGACAGCCACTGCTAGGAAAGAGAAGAGGAGAAAGGACCGTTGCTATAGCAAGAGCAGTATTTCTGCCACAACTGTTGGTGCCAGCTCTTGGTCTTAAAATCTATTAAAGAGAAAAAGATATGCAGAAACTCTGCAAACTGTGGCACTGTGACATATCGCCAATCATAGGGCAAGTGGCTTACAAAAAGTATAAATCACTAAACACAGTCTGGACAAGAAAACCATTACAGTGAATACAAACAAACCCAGTCACACAAAACCAACCATAAATACAAACACTACATATTCCTGAATTGTAAACAGAGCTGTAAGAAAGATGATCTATAAAAATCTATAAACTACAGAAAAATATGTCAGACCTGCCGCTACAGGTAGGTCCCAAGGGGCCAGGAGTGCTGTGCCTGCCCAAACGTAGATTAACTAATTATGATAAACTTTTTGTGTCATTAAATTATGCAGTCTAAGAGATCTAAATGAAGGGTGGCATATTTGCTTTTCTCAGCATGGAAACTGTGCCAGTGTTCTATAGTAAGCTACACTTGGCTTAGTGTACACAAACCTGTTTTTCTAATGCAGTTTTAAAATTCTAACAGGATACTCAAATTATGAGGGAAAACACTTTTCTCCTGTTGCAGTGTATAAAAAATTAAATAAGGTCCCAGGTCCTACATATGGAAAATCCAGCAGTCCCAGGCTTTATTAAAGCATTCAGGGATCATCCAGTAATGGAGGTATGTGCATTCATGTTTATGACTAGCTGACAGGCTCTATGATCCATGCCTGTATAAGTTTATAATAGTCAGTGAGATGTTTGGCAGCTGTCAGTCAGAAGTCAAGTTTGATACATGGTCCAGTACAGTGACACAAAATGCATCATGAATCATTACATTTTTCTGTTTTTAAGATTTTATTTTTTTGACACAAGTGATTAATTGGCTTTTTCTTTCCCCTCAGTCCTGCTTTGACGCACAAGGTATGGGTACTTATAATAGGGTTGTTGTTTTTTTATGTGCACTGCAGTCACATTGCTAAGTTTGTTAGTTTTGTTTTGTTTTGTTTGTTTGCAGCAGAACAGCTAGGATTTCAGTAAGAAGCAGATATTGAGGACCTGGGGTGGCTTATGTTTTAAATGCAGTGTACCGCCTTTTTTCTTCATGGTATGAACATTTAGTAACTGGGTAAATATTCAAGGACATTCCAATCTGACAACTTATGTAAAAATATTGCTGCTTTTTATAAATATCGCCACTGGTAAGTGCTGCAATAATAAGTAAAACTCAGGAAGAGAGTGGATTTTTTCCCCCTCAGTTTCCTAGCTGAAATAACACTCTACTCACTGAGTGTACAGTCGCTGCTGTGTTCAGGTTCACTCGACAGACAGACTCGCCTCAGGATATCAGGAATAATTAGGTGAGATCAACCTGACATCAATCACCCTACTCTGGCTGGTACATGCACAGGTCATCACCTTCTACATGACCTTACATGCTAAACAGACCACTGTCACAACCTGTCACAAGGCTCAATGGAGAGCGAGAGACAAGAGACAGAGAGAGGAAACCAACTGGGACATTAAAGATCTGAGAGCAGATTTAACATATCCAAGAAAAGGAACAAGGAGGTGGAAGTGAGTGTGTAAGCACGCATAATGTCAACATTTTTCATCACATATCCTCTACAATTCTTCAGCGAAGTTTTATATCACTAGGTAGTATGAAGAGTGTTAGCTTCATGCTGCCTAGTGCACTCTGCTACACCCCCTGACAAGATGAACTACACTGTAACACAAACTCTATGTAGCTATATTGTTAATGGTCCATCAAGAAAAAATATATATACATCTATATAGATATACATCACACATATTCACATACTGAGCAACACACAGACACAAACAAACACACCTGTGAACTCCAGAGACTAGCAGCCCTGACAGATATGGGGGCTTGGCCCAAAAACATGGATGCCACTTCAATTAACTGAACAATTAAAATTAAGAAAGAGGCAGAGGATGGCATAATGGATAGAAATGTTCCTGATCAAAACACTGGGGTTCCTGCATTTGTTCTCTCTCCTTCTCCCTTTACCTTTCTGCAGGAGCTATATGTTTTCTGATGAGCAGTCACTGGCTGCCTCGCATGTGATTTTGTTTTGTTTGTTGTGTCTTGTTGCTTTTCTTTTCTTTACTCTCCTCTATCCAATCACCCCAACCGGTCAAGGCAGAAGGATGCCTGCTAAGAACCGGAGTTTGTCAGAGGTCTCTTCCATTAAAGGGAGTTTTTCTTCCCCACTGTCACCAAGTGCTTGCTCAAGGGGCATTTATTGGGTTTTTCTCAATAATTATAATTATAAAAATAATAATAATAATAATAATAATAATAATAATGTCTAAACCTTACTATGTAAAGTACCCTGAGACTTTTACACAAAGGAGGCATCATCACTGCTGACAGTGTCTACAGGTATGTGTGGGAATTTGTATAAATGTAAATATGTCACAGACAGCATGCACCAACAATGACCAAGCCTGTAAGGACAAAGAGTTTAATCTGTCTTGGCAGTAATATCAGTACTTCAAACCAGATACTGTTTTTATGTCCAAAACAGAACAACCCTATATCTACTGTATAGCCCATTCTTTGCTGCTGCAGTGACCCAATTTCCCCACAGGGAGCATTAAAATTTAATCTTATCTGCCCATATCCCTTTCTCCTCCCGTTTAACCACTCATAATCCCCTCCTCCCAATCTTTCACTTAATTATGTCCCATGAATGAAGTTCATCTTTCATACTGTCAGCAGCGTGGCCCACCCGTTCTGGGCTATCTAATCATGGCGCAGAGACAAAACTAAATTTAGACAGCTGGCTTGTGATGCCTGGCAGGTCCAAATGGAGGCTGACATTTCAAGACACTCTGCTGATGTACAGGATAGACTTTGCCTGAGCAGACCACAACCACAGTTGACCAAGGCTGATGACTTGTGAACCAGTTTGTTTTGCTCACACATAAGTTTTCAAAGTGATCAAACCTAGAGGTACTGTACTGACTAAAGACATAAAAACATAATGAAATCCAACATTTACATTTTAGGATCTTAGCCAGTACTCCCAGTATGTTTACCTCACAGTAATCTAGCACTGCATTTCCACTATGGTAACCTAACAAGCAGTATGCCCCATACTTTCCTTAACTATCATCAAGCATAGTCACCCATACAGTAGTTAACGCGGACCATCCTGGTTTGTTTTTCCACTGTATTTTCTCTCTATCAGTCCCTGTTTAGTTAGGATCTTAGCCAGTACTCCCAGTATGTTTACCTCACAGTAATCTAGCACTGCATTTCCACTATGGTAACCTAACAAGCGGTATACCCCATACTTTCCTTAACTATCACCAAGCAATGTCTCCATACAGTAGTTAACGCGGACCATCCTGGTTTGTTTTTCCACTGTATTTTCTCTCCATCAGTCCCTGTTTAAAGGAGGAAGAGGCTGCTCCCCTCTCAAACATGCAATCAATTGTGTTTCTACACACGGTGCTTGTAATGATAATGCTTGAAGTGTGAAGACGTAGACATTTAACCAATCACCAGTGACTGTAAAGTCGGATTTTGGACAATGTAATGTCAGTCTAAAATGGGGGAAACAAAATGTAAAATTACAAGAAAAGGGGGAAATATATTAATAGTAATTGAGAAGAGGAAGAGTGGTTGCTAAGCAACATTGATAGGAAGGAGGGGCAACTACCTGAGTACGGTTTCCGGGTTAGACAACATTTTTCACACGTGCAGCGTAGATGATCCGACTGTAGCAGAGTGCAGGTGCAAATGTGTGTGTTGAAGCTCTGTTGAAACTGCGGAAATGATTGTTTAGCTCCAGTTGGAATAAGGAGGGGATACTTCACCGGTGTGGCTAATCGTAGGGGTGTCACTGGCATGTAAATTGGTTTTATGTAAAACAGTAAGAGTTTTTTTATTGCTGTGGTCAGTATGGTATGCCAATTAGCCATGTGGTTTTGTCATCTTATTTGAAGTAGCATGTTCCTACTTTGTGTTATGTAAGTTAGCTATGTGGAGTCATTTGTACAGAGTGTACATGACGCTGTATTTCTTTTAAATTTAAGTTAAACCTGCAACATCAATGTAGGATTAGAGAGCCCATAATGCTGGTAGCAATAATATAATGTTACATTGTATTTTTCTCTCTCATTTTTCTTTTGTAAGGTTATCAGCCCGTTTTGCTTCTGCTTCGTGCTACTGAAGAAAGCTTCAATATAAAAGACAAAAGTAGAAGAAACTGAGTTATTCCTGCATCCCCTGTGATTAGCTTATGCCTTTTTCAAGTTTGGGCAGCATTTGAAGTAAAATAAATGGAAAACTTGACAGTGACTGCTCTGCGCACACACCCCCTCTCCCCTCACATTCCTGGTACTTGATTTTTGAACTACCTCCTAAGGGGTGCTGAAATGTAGCCCCTAGAACACAACTCCAAAGTGGGCACACAAGGCATAAACTCAGGACACTTGACAAGCGTAACTCGGAACAACATATTTCAGTAGGTTCCTATAAAGGAAAAACCCATTAAAAGGTGCCAAGTAAAGCAAAGGCAAAGTGCTACAGGGGATACAAATTCACACACATTTTTCAAACTTCAAACCAGCCAGCCATGTCTGTTTATGGCACAGGACTCGTGGATACAGTTTAAAATAATGGCAAAGAGATTTTTAGTGGTAGCAATGATAATGTGATCACTATTACTTAAAAGGGAAATGCAAGTATGTTTACAATTCTTGGGAGCGCTAAAGGCTACATTAGCCGCTACTAGCATTACAAGAGTGAAACTGACTAGACCGTCAGCAGTCAAGTTGCATATTGTGTAATGTAGGTGCCAGGTTTTGAGAAGAGTGCATAGAACTGTATTATATTAAAAAAAAAGGAAAAAGAAAAGGGTCAGGGCTATTAGTTCTGACCACCAGAATCTAGCATCAGACTGGCTATAATTCAAACAAACAGATGGGAGAAGTATTGACAACCGCAACAGGAACTTACTATATTACAGCAACAAGAGCAGATTAAAAAGGAAGCACTTTTTTTTTGTTTTACTAAAATATGACAAAGTATACTTAGAAAAGAGAAGAAATCTAGGGGGTAAAGGGGTGCATCCAATATTAGCCTGTGGTAAATTAAGACCACAGCTGCCATTTGAGAATGAAGGCTATGGTATTTAAACCATGTCATTTCTTCTGTGAAATATCTCAGACACACTCTTTTTGCATTGAGCATATTTAGGGTATTTAGACAGGCACATAATTAGCTCTCTTGCTAAGCACTGCACTTTTCTAATTCTCTCTCCTGGTCTCACTTTATCCTTCACTTATGTCAGGCACACTCAAGACACACATATACACACACAGTACAGTATAAACAAAAACTATCCAAGGACACCAAAGGTACATGTTTAATATTACCGCACAGAACATTTCACTGCAAAATGGCAGTTTTGTTGCAAAATCTCCAACAATAAAAAATAAAAGTCTTCAGTTCCCCTCGCTGTTGTGGTTGATTTATGTGCTGCGTCTAGAGAGCTTATAAGATATCATGACATGTTACAGAGGTAGAAAGAAAAGAAAAAAAAAAGACCTCACACTAAAAGCTTACATGATGTATTTACAATGTGTTGCCAACGTTTCGACCCACTGGTCTTTTTCAGGGCAAGTAAGCTGCAAGGGTAGAACCGTCAGGCAAGGCTACAGAACGGACACTGCTTCACTCGTCTGTGGTAACAATAACTTCTGTACCTCATTTGGATAGCAAGATCGCAGGAGAGTTCTTAGATCTATTATTGTACTTGAGTAGGCATCTGCTTTTTTGCAGAGTCAGCAAACCATTAACCCTGACATTGCTCTGGTGTCATCATTGTCCCATCGGCACAACTTTGCTCGCTACTATCACAAATTTGGTCCTTGCAAAAATAATGTTACTAGTGTTAGGTTATTTTTTTAGTTAGATAGATATTCAGAGATTTGTTGTCTAGGAATGTTTAGTGCAGACAGGGTGACTAGCTTAGGCTGTTAACTGTTCAGCCTGCAGTGCAGACTGCAGGCACGTCAAGGTTACAGGAAAAGAGCTGTTAGTGTCAACTGTAATGCTAGTCTTAATATTTGTCTTAATGTGTAAGGTTATGTCCAATTGTTTTAGATACACACCACGAAAACAACAGTCACGCACCTTGACTTTTCCTCATGTTTTGGCTAAACGTTATAGCAGCTGCAAGGCTTGCTTATCGGGTGACGTCACGGTTCGACAGCCCAGAAAGGATTAATATTGTATAGCAATGC
>NW_018127931.1:1445967-1458363 GCF_001952655.1 Monopterus albus | reverse complement strand
TTGGAAGATCTCTGGACTGGAAGTGTGAATTCTTGCCTGTGACTCTTTGAATAAACCAGCACGGTTATATTTTTTATATACTCAAGTGGTCTGAGTCGTCCCTCGGAGTTCCTGGTTTGAAAGAACCGGATGAGGCTTTATAATGGTTTCCAGCCTTTACTAGCTTACTTTACTGAGAGGTCAACAGGACATGTAACTGGTCAAGCTGATAAGTGAAATTTAACATCCTCCTCTGCTGGACCAAAAGGCAAATTACATCAAACGGCTTGTTGCGCTTATTGACATAGCATACTTTTTTAATTTAAACAGGTCATTACATTTCAAATTAATTTTTTTTTTTTTTTTTTACCACATTCAAACATATGTTCAAAATTGGAATGAAAAGTGACAGCCCTACCCTGAACAGGTTGCTAATCTATCACAGGGTTGACACAAAGAGACAGACAGCCATTCACACTCACACCTAAGGGCAAACAGGTTCTGCTTTTGTTTCCAGTGTCGTCCACCCATTCTGGAGGTGAGTTCCACGAGCTAAATTTCGGTACCTCTCAGTACCAAATCAAGTTCTGGGGCGCAAGGGAGCAGGGAATGGGTGCTCACTTGTTAAGACTGCACCACTGTGGCTGCCCTATAGTATGTCAGAGTACTGCAGTCCAGCTGTCTTTTTTTTCTCTGTATGAAGGGCTGACCTGTACTCCTGTGATACTAGATTTAACTACAGATGCTTCTGTAACATGTGCATGGCAGTTACTGCTCCTACTGACCAGCAGAGGCATGTCACCACAAAACATCCTGTCTGTAAATTACAGACTAATGGCTAGATCTTAACATTCAACATTGGCACTCAGACAAGTTCAATTTACAATCTCATCTGACCAACATGTGGATGGAGTTTATCTAGTTAAAACAATGTAGTTAATGTGACAAGTAGTTGAGTAGCAGTCACCAAAAGTTAGTTTCAAAGGACACAAAGTCAACTGTAAAGAGCGAGGTCTGCAAGCCACAGGAATAGCAAACAAAGTCTCTAGGGCTGGATAAACAATAAAGACCTGTCATTTGGTTAGAACAAAGGCCTGTCATTTGCTTTTGTTGCTTGTGGTATTTTTTCTTCTTGTAATCTGCATGTCCAGATGGCTGGATGACTTTCCCCCTCACAGCATCGTTAAAAGCGCTGCACAGCTGGCAAACTGAGAGTGAGCAAACTAAGAGTGAGAAGCAGAGAGTGCAAGGAAATTTAAAAAAAAAAGGTGAGGGAGCTTAGAAAACAAAAAGCAAAAAAGGCAAAACTAGACAAAAGCTGAGAAATGTAGAGCAAAACATTTCTTACCCAGATCTGTGTTGGGACCGGCCAACAGCTGTCTGAACTTATCCAGACGAGACGCTTCCCTCTCAGTCATGGCTAGGGTGCCAGATGTGTTCTGGTCAGCCATGCGAGCCACTAGTGGGATGAGGGGCGGCCGATGGGGCAGAGACCGCTGTCTGTGGAGGGCTGCAGGCTCACCTGCCACATCTGTTATGAACACATAAGAGGGGGCAAAGGGCTGCATAAGTACACACTGAGTTGTGGTTCTACACTGAAGATATACATGTAAAAAGACTGAAGATTTTATGTTTAGTTGGTTATTAATCAAACTATAGAATCTGTTCCTCTAGAATACACTGCCTGCATCAAAGTTCTTCTAAAAAAACCTTGTAAATAAATAACTTTAATCCTAAATGAGATTGATGTGGCAAAGGAAGTAATCAGTAAACTGCACACTGAAGACCCGAGTTATAAACTGCACAATGAAGACCTGAGTTTTAAAAAAAGTTAGTGGTTTACATGTCTAAAGACACAATGAAATATAAAATACATTTTCAAGTTGTATGCCTGTGTCCCTGTATGCATTTTAATGTATATCAAAATATTTTTTCTTTCTGTAAAAAAGGAAAATATTTTTGATAAGTCTTCTTAAACTTGAGTCATACACAGTGATTTGTGGTAGCATAACCTCACCGGTCATGTAAAACCAAGTTTAAACATCAGCATGTGCTCTGTAGTGGATAGCAGAATCATATCATGGGTCAGAGATGTGTGTCCAGATTTAATCTTTTGTCCCTCATGCTCTCCCCCCCCCTCATCTAATAACTTGGGTGTCAGGAAGTGTGGGTGGAATTTTTACGAGTACAAATACTAGAGGGTGGTATTGGAGCATCTCTAAATATAGTCAAAACAGTGTTCCACATAATACCACAGTGATCAACACGTAGAAACCAATGGCATTACTGCTCTTTTGTTAAAACATTTTGTGGGGTTTTTTTTTTTTTTGTAGTAATGAATGAAATTAATGAATGCAGTTAATGTTAGTGCCTTGTTTTGCAATGAGCCACTGGGACAGCAGCAGTTGTTGCAAAATTTCTGATTTAACTGTGCAACCTCTGTAACAGCTACACAAACACATTAATGCAGTCTGCTGAGGGCCACATGTTTCCCCAGCTGTGCTAAAAAAGACAAAGTCACACAAAACAAAACAGACACACTACTCACCAAGACATGTTATGAACAAGCTGGTGAGGTCGGGACATCAATGTGGAGAGGAATTCTTGATCCATCACACTGAATACTATGCAAAAGTTCATAAAGAGCCCTGTGAACAGCACTGCCAACATTTCCCAATGCTAGATCAAACCACAACACATCTACTGCATGTGGATAGAGCAGAGAGCTCCAACAAGCCACTCACAAACAACCAGTAGCTCACTCCCCAATTCTGAGCAGCTCACCTAAAGGTTCAGAGAATACACAGTAGCCTACAATTCATGCATACAAACATTACACAACAGAGCTCAGTAAACCTGCTCAAACTGCAATCCAATCAAATAGCTCCACAAATGTCCTGCCCTACTTTGACACCAAATTATCCTTTTCCAATCAACTGTCAAATGAATTACACTGCTGTCAAGTTTGTTTATGTTAGTTACACCATTCATTGATGTTTGCACCTCTTTTGGAAAATACTGCATTAAGCATTAAAAGTCTTCAATTAAATGAAACAATAAACATTTAATGTACAATAAACAGGAGGCATTTTGCCATGGGTTCTGTTAGTTATGCTGTGGCGTGCAGCATTTTTAGGCTACCTTTCAGTAAAGTAACACTACGCAACTGCTGTTTGCTATGTACCCTTGGAAGTAATGTCTTTTTCTACGATTTCTAGGCAGGGCTGTGGACGTTCATTTGTAGTGGACATCTGATGATGATGTCCTCGGAATATTTAACTAACACATTCTATGTCTGTGTGTTTAGTTAAGACTGAGTAAGTGATTTTTTTTTTTTATCAAACTGCGGCAGTCAGGCACCAAGGGGTTTGAAACAGCCTAACTTAATTACCTCCAATGTTGTTCAGGAGCTCAAACTACAAGAACCAAATTTTTGTTTTTACAATCCAAAATTGCAAAAATCACACAGCTACTGTACCATTGCCTACATGCAATCTACTGTATAAATTAAGGATTTCATTTGTGAAAAGAGGTGCCTGTGAGCTTGGCAACTTTATGTGATGACTAATGTTTTTTATATTTTTGATACAAAATGTGTTAGATATTAATACCTGATTACATAAAACAACTAGCTTATTCAGCTGGTTTGGTTTGGATATGTGTTTGAAAGGTTTGATACAATATGTTAATAAATATAACTAGTAGCCTAAAATTAAAAATGAGTAGCTCTCAGCCACTTTCATTTTGTGAAAGTAGTTCTCTGATTAAAAATGTCGGGAGAAACCTTGGACCGAGTCACACAAACACTCAATGCAATTACAAAACTGCCTATTTTAATACCCTTTTCAGTTTTTACAGCAACAAATAAAATGCTACAGATTTGCTCTCAACTGCTTTATTTGCACTTACAAAAATAAAAAGATTATTAAAGCAGAAGGTAGTTTATTTGTGATTGTTGCTTTTGTGTGTTTTTAACAATATGCTCCTTTTAGAGTGCAATGTACTATTTTTACCTTTTAAAAGGGTTATGAAAGAAAACGCCAAGTTAAGGAAGAGAGTTATTGTAAGTTCATTTGTATGCTGCATCAATTATTACAAATAAGGGAGATAAAATACATGCAAGTACACAAACTATAGGTGTAACGGTACACAAAATTATGATTCAGTACTGTACGTACCTCACTTTTGAAGTTTAGTAGTACATCAACAGTTTGTAAAATAGAATACCACTGCAAACTACTACTAACAACTAACTCCAATAACCAGGGAAAGGCTCGACTATTAAATATCAGCTCTGTCTCATCTAAATCTGTGTTAGTGATAAGATTTGATAAGTAAGCATCATATTAATTTATTTTGTCTTACTGAACCCTGGTTACAGCAGGAAGAATGTCAATCTAAATGAATCCACCCGACTATTCAGAGGTTTAGTGCTTAGTACATATAAAATAATCATGTAATAATCAATAATAATGTAGATGCTGACAATGACAACCACAAAAGTGCATTTAATTCATTAATAGACTCAACTGGCTTGTGCCAAACTGTAAATAAACCCACTCACTGTTTTAATCACACCCTTGATCAGGCTCTGACATATGGCATAGAAACTGAACACATGATAGTTTTTCCTCAAAACTCTCTTCTGTCTGACCATTTTCTAATAACTTTTGAACTTATATTAATGGATTATATACTGTGTGGGAAACAATTCCACCACAGTAGAGGTCTGACAATTCTGTTACCATATTTAGGGAAATAATTCCATGAATATTTACTTCAGTGCCATTTGCCAACACAATGGATGGCGACCACCTTAACTTTACTCCCACACAAGTAGATATCTTGTTGATAGTGCTGCAGCCTTCCTGCGTAATACACTGGATACTGTTGCCTCTTTGAAAAAGAAGGCAGTGAAACAGAGGAGGCTAGCCCCATGGTACAGCTCGCAGCTCCGCTCCCTAAAGCAGGCATCACGAAAACTGGAAAGAAGGTGGCACTCCACTTAAGTCAGAAGAGCTTTTCCTAGTCTGCAAAGATAGTTTAATAACATATAAGAAAGCCCTTCATAGTGCCAGAACCACATATTATTCATCACTGATTGAGGAAAATAAGAACAACCCCAGGTTTCTTTTCAGCACTGTAGCCAGGCTGACAAAGAGCCACAGTGCTGTTGAGCTTAACATTCCCTTAGATCTCAGCAGCAATGACTTCATGAGCTTCTTTACAAATAAAATCACAACTATTAGAGAAAAAAATTAATGAGATCCTTCCCACAACTCTCACAGATGTATCATCAAGTACAACGGCTTTAGAAACATCTGTATGTCATTTATATTCAGATTGCTTCTCACCCATAGATCTCTCTGAGTTGACCTCAACAATTGCTTCATCTAAATCATCAACATGTCCCTTAGACTTCATCCCAAACAGACTGCTCAAAGACGTTTTACCCCTAATCAACATGTCAATATTAGATGTGATTAACCTCTCTCTATTAACAGGTTATGTTCCACAGGCTTTTAAGGTTGCAGTAATTAAACCTCTACTCAAAAAGCCTACTCTTGACCCAGGTGTCCTAGCTAATTATAGACCAATATCCAATCTCCCCTTTATTTCTAAAATCCTTGAAAAAGCTGTTGCTAAGCAGTTATGTGACCACTTGCGCAAGAATGATTTGTTTGAGGATTTTCAATCAGGATTTAGAGTCCATCATAGTACAGAAACCGCATTGGTGAAAGTCACCAACTATCTCTTCCGAGCCTCAGACAAAGGACCCGTCTCTATACTTGTCCTCTTAGATCTCAGTGCTGCTTTTGACACCATTGATCACAACATCTTACTACAGAGACTAGAACATGTTATTGGGATTAAAGGAACTGCACTAAGTTGGTTCAAATCTTATTTATCAGAAAGATTTCAATTTGTTTATGTTAATGATGAATCTTCTATGCAAATTAAAGTTACCTAGGTCCAGTTCTCTTCACTTTATACATGCTCTCTTTAGGCAATACTATTAGCCCTTAATCACAAGGCTCCATTATATCTTAATGACCTCATAGTGCCTTATCATCCCAACAGAGCACTTCACTCTCAAGAGTGCAGGTCTACTTATGATTCCTAGACTGTGGTTCAGTGGGTAGAGTGGTTGTCTCCCAACCAGAAGGTTGAAGGTTCGAATCAAGGTGCCTGCAGTCCACATCACTTTAGATATGCAGGTTTATGCATTTATTAGATAATTAGGGAATTGTCTGTATGTGAATTATATGATACTGAATACAAGTTATTACACCATACACTCTCATGTCAAGATTATGGTGAGGAGCTAACCTAATAATTATGCCCTGCAATATTCTTTAATTTGTGAAAGTTTAGAGGTTTTCTGATCCCTTGGGGCGTGATCAAGACCCCTAGATACTGCCATCCCCCTGGGATATAAAAACCCAAACACTCCTTTGTTCAAGGAGAAGGTACTTTAAAACAAGAGATGCAGAACTCTGTGACAAAACTTTCTTTTTCTTGCCTTTCACTTCAGGGCGCTGCCCCTCGTTTCTGTACAATTTTCCAAAGTTATCGTGCGTGCAAATTCTTTTCCTCTCTTTCTACTTTCGTTTTTGAGAGCAAATTTATAGTTAGATGTTTGTTCATTTTTGTAGTTTTTTTTTTTTCCCCTAGACACACAAGGACCAGCTCCATTCTCAGCTGCCTATGAACTGACCTACTCAGAGCAAAAAAAAAAACACAGTCCCAAAGCAATGACAAGAACTCTTCGGAATTGATCTTCAGAAGAGTCTCTGGAACGCAGACTGAGCTGAACCAACTGAACCTCCCGAGCCCAGTTCGTCATTGGTTGTGGTCCAACTGACTCCAAACAGACAAGACCAGTCCCCTTTCCTAAACCAAGCTGATGTCGTTTAGCTCTGATTCAAGCAAGAGTCCCATTAAGCAACTTTCATGATCCTTCCCTTTTTGTAGCAATGATAATTCAAAACACTTTCTCCCAACTTTCCTTGTTATTAAGAATCCATAATTCCCCTCTCACCATAATCATTAGGATATGGCTATCGGGTCAAATCAATCAGACTATTTAATATTCATTCAACCAATTTATTTTGTGTTCTGCCCTTTTCAGTCCCATTCCATTTGGTAACCATCTGGTTGTTTTTTTTTGTTTGTTTTTTTGTTTTTTTATAAAAGCATAAAATTCGGTTGTTTGTAAAGCCAAGGTCACTGTTTTGACAAGAACTCATCCTTCAAAATTGAGGTTAATAATTTGGTTGATAATTTGATATATAAGGCATGAATAATTATTAAGTTACTTTTGCTCATTCCACCGTCAACTGAACTGGTGCTCCTCCGTAAGGTAAACAAGAAAACAAGATAATATTGCGAGAATAAAAAAAAAACGGGCTGTTCAACCTCCCATCTATAGGCAGACTTGTCACCGTTTCAGATGAGACCAATGACCGTTGTGTCACCTGCAAACTTCAGGAGTTTAACATAGGAGTCCCTGAGGTGCAGTCATTGTAGAGCACGTGTCAAACTCAAGGCCCGCGGACCACATCCGGCCTGGCATACAATTACATCCAGCCCGCGAGATCATTTTATATATCTTTTTTTTAATGGCCCGGCGATATGAAGCGCTGATAACACAAACTACAAATCCCATAATGCAGCGCAACAGCTGCCTTACCGAATGATAGGCTACCTGCGATCATTTCCGCGTCAATTACGTTAGATCAATCAAGCATCTGTTGATGTATACAACCCTAATTTCAAGTCAAAGCTAGCCCCTAACAATGGCCAAGAGAAAAGTTGATTCTGAAAACAGAGCCCTTCAAAACCGGTGGGAGGCTGAGTATATGTTTACTGACATTGTCGGTAAACCCGTGTGTCTTATTTGTGGAGCTAATGTGGATGTAATTAAGGAATATAACCTAAGACGGCACTACGAGACAAAACATCAGGACAAGCTGAAAAACGTGAATGCAGAGCAGAAGCTACAAAAGGTAGAGGAGTTGAAGAGGAATCTGACATCACAGCAGACGTTTTCACCAAAGCGAAGACGTCTTGTGTCCAGACAAAAAGCAGGTGTTTGCAAATGTAAGCCTTAGCAGAAATACGGTTGCTGATTTTAAGTTCAAGTTTATTTATTTTGGAATAATGTTGTACCCTGTCTGTTTCGATTCATATTTATGTTCAAAAAACATTTAGTTTTAGTCTGTTCAATAAATTTTTATCCTGTTCGGCCCGTGACCTAAAGTGTGCTTTGAGTTTTGGCCCCCTGTGCGATTGAGTTTGACACCTCTGCCCTAAATCAATAAGTGAATGTCTGTCATGACTATCAGTTTTTTTGAGTGCTTGTTCAAGGGGGATTTGTTGCATTTTCCCTATAATACTGTAAAATCTAGGCCTTACTATGTAAAGTGCCCTGAGATGACTGTTGTGAATAGGTGCTACACAAACAAAACTGAATTGAACTGAACCGTTTTCAAACTAATAAAGATATCAGCATCAGTCTAAATGCCAACATTAAGTTGTCATAGTCTAGCTGTCATATATGAGGGTCAAACTATCATGTGATTATTACTTATATGGCATTATAGGGAAACTGAGTTACCCTTGGCGGAGTTTGCACTCTCTGACTGAGAGCTGTCTAGTTGGCCATGAGATTCACTAGCCAGAGGATTGGCCAAGCTAAGCGTGGTATGTGTTGCTGTGGCTGAAATCACTCTATTCACCCTAGTGTGTTCACCATGTTGTAGTGGTGTCAGAATTCTGTCTGTAAATCTATCCATTAGTACACTCAAAAATTCCACAATGGAACATAAAAAGTAGTGTACATGCCATGTACAGTACTTTTACTAACAATCCCACAATGCAGGTAGAAAATGTTCATTGCATGGTTCTACAGCAGTTAATGATGACAAAAAATGCTGATGATTAATAAATGTCTGAAATCTCAATTTACCATTATTGCACTTTGGTGTGCCACTTAATGTGTTAATGTGGAAAGATTTGAAAAATTGTTCCACATGCAAAACAAGCTGATTGTTCAATACTAATAAAGATTGCATTCAGTACACTTCTGCACCAAATGGTTTGGTACAAATATGTGCACCTTTACACCCCTAGTACAAACACACAGAGAAAATTTCTCTAGTTGCTGGTTATGATATTATGGTAGCGTGCAAAGCTGTCATCAAGGCCAATTGTGGCTGCTTTGAGGAATCTAAAACGTGAAACATATCCCTTACACTTGCTTCTACCTTTAATTGAAATTATTTCAGTAAAACATCTTACTGTAAGTATGTGCATGTTTCCAAACTCAGTGTTGGTGTACATTCCATCTAAACCGCAAGCAAGTCCAGTCAAAGCACAACATTGGCAAACTTTCAGTATCACTGCCCTGCTGAGTGATAACATCTGCCAAAGACTGTTCACCCATTTCTCTGCTGTTCAGCTCTGGATGGTTCTGCTGAAACATGATATTACTAGAATGTGGTGACACGCAGCACTTGTCAGACCTCAGTTAATAAATGCACAAAAAATAAAGCAGACAAAAATCACTTTACTTTGTGAACAAGCAAAAGAAAAGGTTATTTATTAAAATCCTGAATTAGTTAATCTATTCTATTCATTTAATAGCATGGTATTAAAAGTCAATAAGTTGACTTGTTATATTATATATGTTATTTCCTGTTTTTTTCTCCACATTTAAACCTTATTTACACAGGATTTATTGGCCAAACACATAATGATGAACTGACCGAAGCAAAAGAGAATAAGAAAATTAAATTCAGGCTCAGTTAAAAGTTATAGGGAGGTATTGTATTAGGTGACTGATGAAACTGGGGTTGTAATGTTTTCTTCCAGAATACTCCATGCCACTGGGACACATAAAAAGTAAAAGTCTTGCTTTTAGTATGCAGATGAGTCACACAATGTTTTGGACACTGAGCAGTGAAGTTCACTAACCTTTAGGTGACCCAATTGGAGCTTCACTGTGGGACTTCACCAGGCGGCCATCAGTGTAAGGGCTGCTCTGGGAGGCTAATGACACCTCGGGGCTAGTCATGTCTCCCTCCTCCACCCTGTCCTCCTCATCTTCCTCATCCTCCTCCTCGTCCTCTGCCACCTCCTCCTCTTCTCTCTGTTCCAGCTCTGTTGTGTCATCTTGTCTTTGTCTCTCCTGCTGCCTGCTGTGATTTTCAATCACCTGCATAGTTCATAGAAAAACAACAGGTATCACTGATAATTCTGAGGTGTTGCTGATTTAGGACACAAGCTCAATATACAGCATTACAAATGTATAGACACACACTTCAAATTCTGTAGACCACTACAATATGCTATTTCTAATTGTGTGACTAAAGCTGGTAAATATCATTTGGTATACATCCATCTTAAATGCACAGATCCGAGGTCCTGTGTTAATTTCAACAACAAAAACTATGACAAAAAAATTAACTGAAACTATTTTCACAAGAAAAACAAGACTACAAGTCATCTTTGAAAATGAAAACTATGACAAATATTACTTTTTGTCACATAATAAAAATGTTATGAAAATGTGAAATATGGACAAATCCACATGAAATAAAAACCATCTCAGTGTAAAGTTGCATCTGTGGAATCACTAACTGTGGCTCCTAAAAAGTAAATGTTTCCTCCACTACCTAAGCATCTCTTGTTCAAAAGTTGATTTAGCCTTTGATGTGTTCCACTGCCATTAATAACCACGGCCGCACAGACAAGAACGACACCTGTAACCTGCATAACTGTACACAACACAAATGATGACCATTGTAGCCTCAAAATGCAAATACTCAAACTATAACTGACACGAATGCAGGACGAAAATGAAACTGAAATGTCACTGAAAAAAATTCCATCCGTTTTTTTGTTGACTAAAACTCCCATAAATTAAATGATTATGATTTCACTAAAATTAATAAATATTTTCTTCAAAGGGCGGCAACACAGCGCAGTGGCTAGCGGGTTAGGGCTGCGGCCAACACAGGCCCTTTCTGTGTGGAGTTTGCAAGTTCTCTCCGTGCCTGCACGGGTTCTCTCCGGGTACTCTGGCTGCCTCCCACAGTCCAGACATGCAGCTTAGGTTGATTGGCAACTCTAAATTGCCCTTAGGAGTGAGTGTGAGCGTGTGTGGTTGCTTGTCTGCATGTCAGGCCAGTGATACACTGACGCCCTGTCTAGGGTGTACCCCGCCTCTCACCCAATGTCAGCTGGGATTGGCTCCAGCCTCCCCGTGACCCTATTCAGAAATAAGCAGTATAGACAATGGATGGATTTTCTTCATAATGCCACCTATTTTGTAAGGCTGCAATTTTAATTTTAGTTACAATTTTGGCTTCCAACAATTATGAAAACAAAATCATCAAGACAAAATTATTCTTGTGCCACACTCCATTCCACTCTTGTTATGATGCTCTTGTGTCTTAAAAATTTGCACACCACTGCAGTACTCTACAGTGTAAGCATTTCTTGCTCACATTGGGTGAAGTGAAACATTACTTGAGGTGACAATACCTAAGCTTGTTACTCTATGTGCAATAAAATCTTCACAAGTAAAAAGTCACTAAGAGTAAACTATCAAACCCCCCACTAAATGAGCATAAAGTTGCACAAGAAGCCATCATTTCAGCTTTGCGCAGTCTGTCATCCATCACCAGTTTATGTTAACCGTATTTCATCGCCTTGTAGTTGTACATGGGTAATGACAGTAAAATTGAATCGAATCTAATCTAATCTAACTATAGCAAGCTTTTTAAGCTAATAGCTATAGACATGGCCAAAAATATTGGCAGGCCTGCATTTCTGCCAGATAAGGAACCACTTCTCCCAGAAAATTGTTGCAATCACAAATTCTTTGGTATTCTCATGTTTATTTCTTTTGTTTGCATTGGAACACAAAAAAAGATGAGAAAAAAACCTAAATCTGAAATTATTTTAATTATTATTTTATTGATACCTTTTCAAAAATAATACTATACTTCAATTATACTTCAAGCATGTAATACGTCTTTAATTTGTAATGAAACTCATCTGGGACTTCTTCTTTCGGCTGTTCCCGTTAGGGGTCACCACAGCGAATCATCTGTTTCCACCTAACTCTATCCTCGGCATCCTCTACTCTCACCCCAGTTAACTTCATGTCCTCTTTTAGCACATCCATATATCTCCTCTTTGGCCTTCCTCTTGACCTCTTGCCTGGCAGCTCCATCTCCAACATCCTTCTACCAATATAACTGCTATCCCTCCTCTGCACATGTCCAAACCATCTCAATCTGGCCTCTCTGACCTTGTCCCCAAAAACAGCCGACCTGAGCTGTCCCTCTGATGTGCTCATTCCTAATCCTGTCCATCCTGGTCACTCCTAAAGAGAACCTCAACATC
>NW_018127931.1:1435595-1443025 GCF_001952655.1 Monopterus albus | reverse complement strand
CATTACCCCTTCAATTTCCAACTTCAAACTGATCACCCTGTCTGACACTCTTTTCACCTCTAAAACATTCCTCATGAGCTCCTCCTTCAGGATCACTCCTACCCCATTTCTCTTACTGTCCACACCATAATAAAACAGTTTGTATCCCCCTCCGATACTATGCACTTTGCTACCCTTCCACCTGGTCTCCTGCACACACAGTATATCTGCCTTCCTTCTCTCCATCATGTCCGCCAGCTCTCTACCTTTCCCTGTCATTGTGCCAACGTTAAAAGAGTCCCTATTCTCAGACCTATACTCCTGCCTTTCCTCTTCTCTCTCTGTCTACGAATCCTTCTACCTCCTCTCCTTCTTCGACCAACAGTAGTCCAATTTCCACCAGCACCCTGTAGGTCAACAGCACTGGTGGCGGTCATTGTTAACCCGGGCCTCGACCGATCCGGTATGGAATTCACACTGATGATTCGCATTTACGCCGGATGCCCTACCTGACGCAACCCTCTCTATATATCCAGACCCTCTCTATATATATCCAGGCCGGGGACCGGCACAGAAGTCACTGGCTTGCAAACCCTAAGGCTAGATTGAAACTCATCTGGGACTAGCGGTGTGTTATCTAACAGAAATGCAGGGGTGCCAATATATTTGGCCAGGACTGTAACAGTTATGAATAAGCTAAAAGGAAAGATGACTGTATGTAGCCTCACTATTAAGCAAAACAGAGATAGAAATAGATGTGGCTGTGTCATGGTGAGCCCAGGAGATTCTTTAGGTTGTGACAAGCAATACTGTTAACCTGAAGTAGCAAAGTTTTATTTGTAAGAATGCATATAATTTTCTTGGAACTGTCAATCACAATTAGGTAGATGAAATACTTACAGCAAATTGCTTTTCAGTTGACTCATATTTAAAGTTCAAGAAAACCTACTATTAAAAGACAAATCTCTAATAAAAGTTTAATAAATACATGATGTCAATGAGTAATCTCGTTAAAGAACTGTGATCTCAATATTGACCAAAAATAATCATGATTATGATTTTTTCCATAACTGCGCAGCCCTAATATCTTGTGAACACAAACCTGCTTGGAAAGAGCAAACACTGGTGGAAATGCTTTGAAAGCACTAAAAAAAGACTCAATATGCCAATAGGCTGGCAGAGTGGAACCAAGCGCCTATGGGGGAAAAAGACATCCATCAAACATAATTATTCTTTCACCTTATTGGCTGTCTCCATGACCACCTCTATGTTGAGGTTCTGTGCTGCCATGGCTAGCAGCTCATCATCATCATCCCCGACATCCCAGGCATCACTTGTGGTGCTTTCAAACTCCTGAAAGGTGGTGGCCTTCTTGGGCTTGCCTGGTGTGGCTGGAGGAGGCTTGTTGCCTGCTTTAATTAGACTGGAGTCCCAAAAAAATTCCATGAAAACATGAAGATAAGGGAAAGACGGGGAGATTAAATAATTAAAAGAAAAGGTAAAGGAAAGTGGGCAAGAGGAGAAGGAATGTGGAAAACAGAAGTGGTGAACACAGAAGGGAAGAAAGGGAGAGGGTGATAAAGTACATAAACACAATGAGGACAGAGAAAAAAAGACAGAGATGAATACTTCATTATTGCATTAGCCAAGTGAAAAACAAAGGAACTTAACAATTAATTAAATCACATTTGGCCAGAACAAAGTATGTTAAAATTTACCTTTTATACACTGACTATGGCTGTTGAAAGAATTCCATACAATTCAGAACAATCACAATGAAACAAAACTGGTCACCACCTCTACACACAGAGACTCTTACTTTCACACGAATCAAAGGTACGTCTCAAACATCTATGATGACTGAATCTGGCCATTTTCAAAAGATAAAATTTCACTGATTTGCTTTCTTTGTGCTGCAAGGACACCTTTTCATTCAGTAGGAAGAAGAAATGCAACAGAAGGGAATTCAATTACACTTAAGCTTTCCTGTTTTATCATGCAATGAGAAAAAAGTGAATAAATTCAACCCTCTGTGGAAATCTACATGATTAAACATTGAACAGAAGAAAGAGAAGGATTATTTCTAAATAACAGGCTGTTCTTCTATCTATAAGTGTGTGGGGGGAGAACCGGAACAAGACAGGTACCATAACCAACAGGCAGAAAAAAAAAAGTCCAGATTTAAACATACACTATACCCAACTTAGGAATAAAAACTGCTTCCTATGAACTTCATATGTCAAGATTCCACTCCTTTTCTTTGTTATTTTATAGCTACATAAAACATTTATTGTATAGTCCTTTTCTTGTTACTTGCTGGATTCAATCATTCCTAAAACTTTTTCAGAAATTTTCCACACTACAGACCTAAAGTATGTACAAACTTATTTCCAACTTCCATTTGTATTCTTAGACTTTCAAATAATGTAGCAATCTCTTTGTACACTGTTTCAGTCTTTTCAAATGAGCTACAATAAAACAAACTAGAAGTTTACCTGGTTTCCATTAAGTGGTTCATCAAGCCAACTAACAGCTAGAGATGTACAGATCAATCAGCAGAGATCAAAAATGGCCAGTTTTCAGCGTGATTGGCCTTAAATGGTGACCAGCCAATCACTCTGAGGTTTCCAATTCCAGTCAGATTTAAAGGGACGACATCACACGCATAGTGGCACAGACTGAAAGAGTATCATGTGCAGCACGTAGCATCTTGCATGCACTTCAAGCAAGACTCGCGCTCCTGTCTATACCGGGGCATGTGTTCACCCATGCATCTGAAACACTTGTGTACAAAAAGCACACAGAGGAGCCTATAGAAACACCCTTGAGATGGGAAAGAACTGTTCCAAACTCAAACAAATAGTAGGCTACACAATGAGGAAATTACTTATGCACTGTATATCCAACCAATGGTAAAACACAGCAATTTAAAAACTACCCACCCTTGAAAAAGAACTGTGCTCAGTAGGACTGATGTAACAGACATGCTTGTTTCTATTACCTTTTGCACCTGTTTACATTTGGAGAAGTAAAAACATTGCACTTCTTTTTTAGTTTGTACAAAAAAACTGTTAGAGAAAGAAACTGTAAAATTTGAATGCAATGCTCTAGTTTTATTACAATTTAATATTTAATAAAAAAAAAAAGTTACAAAATTGCTTGTGTATGCTGTCAATTACAGTTCCTAGAAAGTGGGAACCTTGGAATTAGAAAAGAAATCGGACAAGAAAATTGCAATTGGTGCATCTCTACTTACAGCTATATTTTCTGGGAGGATTCACCTCCTCTCAACAGCACAGGAAGAAGGGCCAATGCCATACAATGGCAGAATTATACTTCAATCAAAGCTCTACATTCAAGCATGTTTTAATTATGCTCTTGTGACAGCTGATGTCCATGTCAGCTGTCAAACAGCAAAACAAACAGGTTAACATTCCTGATTGGGTTGTGGCAAATGTAAAACATGTTTTACAGCATCAACCCAAGCCACAGCAGTTATCTCTTCTGTGAGTAGCTGCCCCTAAAGATTTCAAAGTGTTTTACTGTTTAAATGCCTTCTGCCAAATAGTCATACTATACTGGCACTCAGAGAATCAAATGTAAGGAAACTATAAGAACTCCAAACCAGTGAATAAAGTCCTCACTTATACTTGTATAACTGTAAGTCAGGACTTGACGTGTATTTTTATTCATGTATAAGGTCAGTACTGCTTGTCATCAAGGAAATATTAACCACCCGAATTATAAAATATGCATCTCCAACAACTACTTCAGGCGCCAGGCAGCGATGGCAGCCGTAGTTACTCGTGCTTCCTTGTGTTCCTTCTTTTTCTTTGTTTTCTTGGTCTTTTGCAACCCATCCCGGATTACTTTTACTAAAGAAGAACTGTTAAATATTGGACAACTCACACCGAACTATCATCCTCCGATTTTTGTGAACGAAGAACGCTGTATGGACATTCTAATCGGAGGTGCAGTGGCAATATACGGGACCTGGAAAAACCGTCGACGTGGCAAGCATGCGGGCGCCTTGGTGAGGCTACGACAGGGATAGACCCGGACTCCACTCCCATCTATCCAGCTAGCAAATCGCTACTCCCTGGTCAACAAAATGGATGAAATTCTTCTCATCAACAGGACTAACTCTGACTTTGCACGCTCTGCTGCTTTGCACTTCATGGACACCCGTGAGCAACCCGATCACGGACAGCACGATACAAGTACCGGGCTTTCAGGTGTTCAGAGCGAATCTAAGAAACCATCTTAGATGAAAGTGGAGTGAGGAAAGATAAAGTGAATTGGTATCTTCCAGCTTCTGACTGGCTGAACACACCTGAGCCAGGTAATCAGCAGCAGGTCAGGCAGGGATAGTGGGAAAACAAGCAGGACAGCGGCCCTCGAGGACTGGAATTGGCCAACCCTGTTCTAGGGGACTTAACCAGAGCAAACCTCTCTCACGAACTGCCCAAATACAAACAGCACACCACCTGTCCCACCAGGGACAAAATCACACTAGACCACTGCTACACAACAATAAAAGATGCCCAGAGCTCTGTCCCCAGCGCAGCCCTCAGACGCTCTGATCATTGTATGGTTCTTCTTATTCCAACCTACAGACAGAAACTAAAAGCTGCGAAGCCAGTGGTCAAAACAGTGAAGAGCTGAACTGAGGAGGCTAAGTCAGAGCTATAGGTCTGTTTTGACAATTCTTTGCTTTTGTGTATATTTTGTGTTATACATGTGCAAACACCTACCTGGTGATCTCAGCATAGCATGATGAAGATTCATGGATTCCACAGTTGTTGTCATGGTGACCATACTATCTCCGTTTTCCCCGTCAGCCTCCAGGAGGCTGCTTTGTGTCAGAGCCTCTCCTGTCAGTGGCAAACAACAAACCTTTGTTTTTCCCCCACACATCAATTCACAAGAAGTATGAGATGGAGAGTGACACATAGCCACCATCAGTCTGAGAAATCAATGTTCAAACCTGAAATCTGCTCATTATTACTGACTCTGTGTGGGGAAGCCTGAAAAGCATCAATGGCTATAGGAAACCACCCGCCCTGCTGTGGAGGACCATCAACTAATGGATGACCTGAATGTGTTCTACTACAGGTTTTACAAACAACACTCACCCTCCCTGTTACGTCCCGGGATCAGTCGGTGTTGCAAAAGAAAGAATGTTGTGAGGAATTCAGACAGAAGTTGAGACAGGAAGAACTTCCAGATGATGGGAAACTAAAGCAGAGGGGGGTGACAGTGGTGCAGCAGTCATCTCCCAACCAGAAGGTTGAAGGTTTGAATTTTGGTGCTGGCAGTCCACGTGTCGAAGTGTCCTTGGGCAAGACACTGACCCCCTTTGGCTGCTGATGGTGGGAGCCATCAGCTGAGGTGGCGCCGCAGATGGCTGCCATCGGTTCTGTACCAGAAACAATGTCACTTCAACATGTGGACTTCTGGCACTGAGATTCGAACCTTCAACCTTCTGGTTTGGAGACAACTGCTCCACCCACTGCACCACTGTCACCTCCCCAAGGGCGAGGCTGGGGAAAACCAAATCCAGCACCTGGACAATAAGCACAGGTGCCCCCCAGGTATGTTTGCTCTCCCCTCGACTGTTTTCACTTTACACCAGTTACTGCATCTCAAAGGACCCCTCTGTCAAGCTCCTAAAGTTTGCTGATGATACAACGGTCATTGGTTTCATCCGAGACAGTGACGAGTCAGCCTACAGACGGGAGGTTGAGCAGCTGGTCCTGTGATGTAGCCGCAACAACCTGGAGGTGAACATGCTCAAAACAGTGGAGATGACAGTGGACTTCAGGAAGAGCCCTCCCACCTTTACCCCACCCCTCACCATAGTTGGCAGCACTGTATCAGCAGTAAAGTCCTACAAGTTCCTGGGCTCCACTATCTCCCAGGACCTGAAGTAAATGTCCAACATCAGGACCATCATCAAGAAGGCACAGCAGAAGATGTAATTCCTGTGCCAGCTCAGGAAGTTCAACCTGCCCCACAAGCTGCTGATACATTTCTACAGAGGAATCATCGAGTCTGTTCTCTGCTCCTCCATCACTGTCTGGTTTGGCTCAGCAACCAAACAGGACAAGTACAGACTTCAGTGAACAGGGACTGCAGAAAAGGTCATTGGTGTGAGCCTGCCCTCCATGGAGGACCTGTACACCTCATGGGTCAAAAGGTCAAAAGGAAGGTGGAGAGGATCACTGCAGACCCCTCACACCCCAGACATAATCTGTCTGAACTCCTCCCCTCTGGATGGCGTTACAGGTCACTGTGCACCAAGACAACCAGGCACAGGGACAGGTTTCTTCCCCCAAGCCATCACTCTAACCAACGACAGTATAACTGGATAATAACCCTCAGTGCAATACCTGTAAATAGACCTCATACAAATTATACAGATTCGTACAGGTACTCGATTTTTATTCCTATTATCTCATTTCAGTGAGCATTCCTTTGTTTACTGCCTGTTTATGCTGCTTATTTTGCATTGTTTGCTCTGGTTGTTGCTTGTAAATACTGCTTATTTTGCTATATTACACAGGCTAGTGGTTAAGGCACAGCACTCTCGCCGCTGCGGCCCGGGTTCAAGTCAGGGTTATGTCAGGAAGGGCATCCAGCGTAAAACACGTGCCAAATGTCAACATGCGAGTCATCACACTGACTACTCGCTGTTTCGACCCCTAAAATGGGAAAAAGCTGAAAGTTTACTGTTTACTTGCCCCTTGCATGGGGATATGTACATATATATTGAGAGCCGATGTACCAGAGTCAAATTCCGTACGTTTCCAACACACCTCACCAATAAAGCAGATTCTGATTCTCCTAATCAGTGGCAGGAAATAAAACCATGTGACCTCATCAGCTTAATGACAAATCTTGGAATCTCCCATGATGAAAGATTATATTTTCATCCATTCTTACATCTAAACAAATCTACAGTGGGTACGGAAAGTATTCAGACCCCCTTAAATTTTTTACTCTTTGTTATATTGCAGCCATATGCTAAAATCATTTAAGTTCATTTTTTTTCCTCAATGTACACACAGCACCCCATATTGACAGAAAAACACAGAATTTGACATTTTTGCAGATTTATTAAAAAAGAAAAACTGAAATATCACATAGTCATAAGTATTCAGACCCTTTGCTCAGTATTTAGTAGAAGCACCCTTTTGAGCTAATACAGCCATGAGTCTTTTTGGGAATGATGCAACAAGTTTTTCACACCTGCATTTGGGGATCCTCTGCCATTCCTCCTTGCAGATCCTCTCCAGTTCTGTAAGGTTGGATGGTAAACGTTGGTGGACAGCCATTTTCAGGTCTCTCCAGAGATGCTCAATTGGGTTTAAGTCAGGGCTCTGGCTGGGCCATTCAAGAACAGTCATGGAGTTGTTGTGAAGCCACTCCTTCATTATTTTAGCTGTGTG
>NW_018127931.1:1430540-1434572 GCF_001952655.1 Monopterus albus | reverse complement strand
CACTCTGCCCTAAAGCCCCGACTGGTGGAGGGCTGCAGTGATGGTTGACTTTCTTTGACTTTCTACAACTTTCTCCCATCTCCCGACTGCATCTCTGGAGCTCAGCCACAGTCATCTTTGGGTTCTTCTGTACCTCTCTCACCAAGGCTCTTCTCCCCCGATAGCTCAGTTTGGCCGGACGGCCAGCTCTAGGAAGGGTTCTGGTCGTCCCAAACGTCTTCCATTTAAGGATTATGGAGGCCACTGTGCTCTTAGGAACCTTAAGTGCAGCAGACATTTTTTTTGTAACCTTGGCCAGATCTGTGCCTTGCCACAATTCTGTCTGTGAGCTCTTCAGGCAGTTCCTTTGACTTCATGATTCTCATTTGCTCTGACATGCAGTGTGAGCTGTAGGGTCTTATATAGACAGGTGTGTGGCTTTTCCTAATCACGTCCAATCAGTATAATCAAACACAGCTGGACTCAAATGAAGGTGTAGAACCATCTCAGGGATGATCAGAAGAAATGGACAGCACCTAAGTTAAATATATGAGTGTCACAGCAAAGGGTCTGAATACTTATGACCATGTGATATTTCAGTTTTTCTTTTTTAATAAATTTGCAAAAATGTCAAACATTCTGTGTTTTTCTGTCAATATGGGGTGCTGTGTGTACATTAATGAGGAAAAAAATGAACTTAAATGATTTTAGCATATGCCTGCAATATAACAAAGAGTGAAAAATTTAAGGGGGTCTGAATACTTTCCGTACCCACTGTATGTTAAAAGATATACAGAGCGAAGAGAACTTTTGCAAGTTTAGTTTACTAAGTGAAACACTTTTATGGCACACATAATTTAACCAAGGGAAGTAAATGTCTAACTGCTCACAAATACGATCACGAGGTACTTAACCAAAAACCACGTAGTATATTAACTTACTTAGCATGAAGGAGCGGGTCGAAAGGCGGATGCTGTGCACCATACACATGTTGAATGCTGAGGAAGTGAAAAAGAGACAGTGTAAATAAATGATCTAGTTTAATTACTATATGGCTCTCGAGCCGGCCACATTACCTACCAGCTATCCAAAGCAATATCAGTTAACGCTGTAGTAGAGCAACTAAATGTGACAAAATAATACGTTCATTTGCAGCCAAACCATGACTACTCCGTAACATAAAATGGTTACTATATCACTGTTATTAGTTGCAACTCTGTAACTGCGTTGTGGGTACACTTCCCAAATGTTAGCCGCTTCTCTTAGCCAGCTAACAGTAGCAAGGTGCAAACCTTCTATGTGACACTAGGTTAATTCACCTCAGTTATTTATACGTGAAATGATAAAGTCTCAAACTTTGTGAAATAAAGTAGGACGGTCAGAGAAAGTGGAAGTTGCATTTGAAACTCAACAAGGCAGCGTCAGTTGAGTAAAGGCTAGCTACGCTAAACTAGCCATCAGGAGGGAACACGTCACTCACCTGCCAGGAACCTTTGCTGCATTTCGTTTCCAAAACTGTCTTTTGTTTCCGTCACTCGACATTTTCCCTCTTAAGTCCAACCAGTCCTACACACAAACAACAGAACGCTGTCGTTATTTGTACAATGTGTAATTTGTGTTTATTTACACCAAGTCCCCACCTCCAAAACTCAGAAAGCTGCCATGTTGCTTCAGCCTATTTCGCCGAACAAACGCTGCTGTTATTGGCTGGAACGAAACTTCCTCAACGTGAGCCAATCACAAGTGAGATTTGCTGTTACGTGCCTTGACAGGCTTCTGATGTCGTGGCCCACAGTTTCTGTCGTGTTGACAAAAACTATAAACTGTGTGTCAGGCAAAGGAGAGACCACCAGCATCAGGGCCAGAGACAGGGAGACAGGAGAACATCTACCATGCACCCATTTTCTTTTCCATAATAGTTTATAGTTAAAAAAAGTATAATTTGGCAATGTTTACCATTATTTTGAATTGCTAACATTATTTTTCAGATAACCTTTAAAATTTGTGTGGTTATTGTATCTAAAATAATGTTTTTCTGAATGAGTTGATGGTTACTGGTTACAGGTTTGCAATACAACAATATGCCACTTTCCAACAAGCATCAGCAAGGCATTTAATCAATTCACACTTACTATAATGGTGTACAAAGCCTTAAGACAGGTGACTGAAAAAGTACATAATTAATAACCAAGGATATAAGACTACAGAACAGCAGAATGCAATTTACAATGTAGCAGTAACTTTACACCGTATGCCTACGTACTCTAACTTATTTTAATAAGACCCTTTATGTTTTTCTCTCTACAGTGGTGCATCTTTCCACACACCACTCACTACTAACCTCCAATGGAAAGTGACTTTAAAGTATCTTTTCGCCACAAATGTTACTTTTTGTTGAGTAATACTGTAAGTGTAATGCTTTATGATGCAACACATTATTTTCCTGTTTGAGAAACCTGTATATGAATGAAATGTTATCAAAATACACAAAGAGAAATATAAATAGCCTACTGTTGACTGACTTTCACAGAGACAGATGTGATCAAGCAAGTTATCTTTAGTATTACAATATTTGCATCATCTTGATATCAGCCACGTTTCTTTTCAGTTTTTTAAGCTAAAATCAGATTAATTCAAGGGCAAACCAGTTAAACACAATTTAGTCATCATTTTTGCAAATGCCTCATAATAATCATTGTCTGAAGGTTCTGGTAGATTTAGGTAATTATTCACCTTTTCAAGCAGCTGAATGCTTTGAGACACGAATTAGAGCGCTTAGGTGCTTACGCAATGTGCTGATGCACTGTTTATGCCACAAGATTGAAGCACACAGGGTAAAAAGAAAGAGGTCTCACTCTGTCAGTATTTCCCTGTACTGCAAACGTCGTGTCTACTGTTAAGGTATTATTTATGGTAAACCTTAAAGCCCGACATACTGCAGTTAAAAAAAACATACATGCAAACAGACAATACACAAACACATAGATATATGTTTTAATTATGTTTCAGATATTGTTCTAAATATCAGCTGTTAACATAGTCCATTGGATTGTGTTTTCTGTATTTACAGCTCATTTCTGTATTTGGTTGCACTGCCTCATTTTGCAGCATTTTGGATATACAAATGCTGCACGTACTGTTAAACTGGTGAATATGTTTTCTGAATTTACTTGTGTTTTGTTTATTTGCATGTGTTTTTAGGTTGCAGTGTGCCAAACTCTCAGGGTCACCACATATTAAAGAAAAAGTTGCAAAAATTGCCCCACTCCTATGGATTTTTTTCATGAAATATCTGAGATTACTTTATTGCAATTCATGAGATAGGTGAGTTTCAGGACTGAATGTAGCAGTATCAAGGAGGGTCCCAGCTCCAAAGCAGCTACAAGAAATTTGGTATATAATTTAATAACAAAAAAATATGAATTTGATATAATAAAACACATTACAAAGTGCAGTTTATTTAAAGTCTCATAATTTATTGTATTTTATTTACTTAAACACAGTTATGACACCACCACGTTTTTATTTTCAGTAACAATATTATATTGACAATAGACCTAAGACGTAAACTTGAATAAATTGCAATAAATAATTTCAGTACTTTATTTTCACGGTTTTTAAAGTGTTTCATGTACAGCTTACGTTGAAATATAGTGTGTGCTCCATAAATGGCAATGCAATATAATTTCCATTGTATGCCTTTTATATGACAGCACAGAATGGGAATGAGGCCAATTTCATTTTGACGATTGAGTGATTCACCTTTTGTATGCACGATCTTTGCTTTAGTCCCCTGACAGCTCGGGCCGACCAGCATGTTGACTGTACTCATTATAGCTGAGCTGCTAAACACGCTTTGATATGTGGGCTGTAACAAAGTTGTGATGACCATCGGACGACCGTGTAACTAATGGCACGTCTCAGCGATATTATAGAAAAACAAGCCACATTACTATCATCGAAGCTTTTTCAGAAGCATAGACAGGTAGAAGTTGTTCTAAACCACAGTGTTTTGGAATGGAAGGAACTCGAGAATTGCAGAAAACGACGCTC
>NW_018127931.1:1420335-1430523 GCF_001952655.1 Monopterus albus | reverse complement strand
AGACAGGTGAGTCTAACATGCAGAAGAGAATATGTTTGATAGCTTCGCCATAATTCCACGCAAAACAGCATTTGGGCCATGCCTTAAAACTTATTTTAAAATACGTATAAAATAACGAATTATGTTAAAAGTAGAAAAAATATTATAACAAACAAACATGAAACAGCAAAGAAGTGTATGCCTCTATTCCTTTCCATAAGTCATTTGCCTTTTGGTTAATGTAACCATTGTCACCACTCCAAAAAGTCTGGGTCCTTATCGGGATCATGCACATGTGGAGGGAGCAATAGTAAGGTTATGTAACTATACTTGACGTCTACAAACCTGATTAGAACAGGTCACACAGGTGGGATTTCAATGAGCAGTTATGCTCCAGCTTGACATTCTTGATTTATATAGGTGATAGCAACCAAATTATACCTTACTAAAGTTTTAACTAGTCATTTTAATGTAGTCCAACCCTATTTAATAAATCAGTAGACAGAAAACACCTAGTGGATAATAATAACTTAAGAAGAATTTTACACAATTTTACAAAAGATGTTTTTCCACCAAAAGTTCCAGGAACTTTAATTTCCCAAGAGCCTTCAAAGGTGTAAAAGTTCCTCCAGCACATTGCACTTTATGTTTCCACAGCAGGGTAAACCAAGGAAGATTAAACTAATTAGTCTGCTAATGTACCAAAAGCATGATGGTTGCCTTTCAGGTCATTTGTATAAGTGAAAATATAGTGTGATGAAAAACCTCTCTATCTGGAAGTGAATTGACCTATTTCACAATGATATCAATTGCAAACAGTGCATTGCATTCTGGCATTGATAGAGAGTCTTCTCAGCAAAATCACAATAGCAAGACTGAAAGAGTGCCCACAAATATTGTACAGGATAGTGATATACAGCACCTTATCCAGTGGCTCAAGTTCAGGTTAGCAGAAGTGTTAATGAAGTTAGAGATGTGGTAGCATTAGTGCGTCTGTCAGTGTAGTGTACAGTGCATTAGTGCATACATGTAGCTACTGCTATCTTAAAACAGCATTTGTTTAATGTTTCAGGCAGTTCATGATTATACAACCCCAAATCAGAAAAAGTTGGGATAGTATGTAAAATCTAAATTAAAAATGAAAGTAGTGATTTGTAAATCATCTGTGTCCTGTATTTCATTGAAAGCAATACAGCAGCACATTATTTGATGATACCTCATCAATTTTATTCTTTGTTCAAAATAAACACTTCCTTTGTGACGCTTGCAACACATTCCAAAAAAGTTGGGACAGTAAAGCATTTATCGCGATATGATGTTGCCATTCCTTTTCACAACACTTAAAAGACATTTAGGGACTGAAGACACCAAGTGATTAAATGTGTCTGGTGTAATTTGGTCCCATTCTTCCTGCAAACAAGTCTTAAGGTGTGCAACAGTTCTGGGTTGTCGACGCAATTTGTGTTTCAAAATGTGCCACACATTCTCCATTGGGGACAGGTCAGGACTGCAGGCAAAGCCAGTCCATCACTCACACCCTTTTCCTCCACAGCCATGCCTAGGTAATGTGTGCAGTATGAGGTTTTGCATTGTCTTTTCAAATATGCATGGATATCCCTGGAAAAGATGTCATCTTGAAGGTTACATATTTTGCTCCAAATCTCGGTATTGTTCAGCATTAATGGTGCCATCACAGAAGTGTAAGTTACCTTTGCCAAGGGGATTGACACAACCCCAGACCATGACAGACCCTGTCTTTTGAACTTGTTGCTGGTAACAGTCCGGATGGTCCTTTTCGTCTTTGGTTTGGAGCACACAGTGTCCATTCCTTCCAAAAAACACCTAAAATACTGATTCATCTGATGACAATACACGTTTCCACTGTGTGATGGCAAATCCCAGATGCCTCAAAGCCCAGATCAGTTGACTGCGCTTTTGGACACTGTTGACATAGGGCTTCCTTTTGGCCCAGTAGAGTTTTAAGTGGCATCTATGGACGTAACTACATATTGTAGTGCTTGACACAGGTGTACCAAAGTAATCCTGAGCCCATGTGGTGATATCGCTTGTAAAATATAGAAGAGTGATGATTCTTGATGCAGTGCCATCTCAGGGATTGGAGAGCACAATCGTCCAGCTTAGGCTTGCACCCTTGCCCTTTACGCACCGAAAATCCTCTAGATTCCTTGAACCTTTTAATTATGTTATGCACCTTAGAGGGCGACATATCCAAATGCCTTCCTAGATTTCTTTGAGGGACATTGTTTTTAAACATTTCAATAATTTTATCACCCATATGTTGACAAACTGGTGATCCTTGTTTTAATTTTGATTTTACATACTGTCCCAACTTTTTCTGATTTGAGGTTATATAGCAGCAATGTTTAATTTGAAATATTAGAGTTTATTTAAGGTATTTCACATTTTATGTCAGGGCACACTGAAGATGAAACTAATGCTACCGAGCTAGCGATTTTTAAATCCACATTAAAAACACACCTTTTTAAGCAGGCTTTTGATCTTTAATCTGTTTTATCTGCCTCTAAATGGCATTCTCCACATGTTGTTTTATGTTCTATGATTATCTTGTTGACTGTGTTTGTTTTAGTATTGTTTCAGTCGATAGATATGTCTATACTGTGCATCACTTTGGGCCCTTCTGAGTTGTAAAGTGCTATATAAATGCTGTTTATTATTATTATTAATGCTAATGCTACATCATCTGCTAACTAATGTAACCATTAAGCTGTTCTTTTTGTATGGTGCATATGGTGCAAGTGTTCCTGCTGTCACTGAGATTAATAACTTATTTATTTTATTTAGTTTTTTTGAGTGATTGTTATTGATATTTTGTCCTCTCATTGATGTCCTGATTGGCAGAGTCTTGTGTACTTATGTCAAGTTTTATTGTGCTATCCTATGTCATATTTGTTTGTGTATTATCTTGCTGCAAAACAAATCTGCCTATGGGTACAAATAAAGTAACCTAACCTATGGCCACAGTGGCTAGTTGACAAACTAACGTTTATATTAAAAGATATCTTGACCTCATAGAAATTTCCTGAATGAATAAAGTTTAACCAACTAACCAACTACATTATGGTATGTAGCTTTATTAGTGTCATTACATTAATAGTGAAATTCCTTAAATAGAATCTGTACTTCTCAAAGTCTTACTGCTGTCATTTTGCCTCCTAAAAATCCCAGAATGCAATTCACTGTTTACTCCCTAATGTCACTGTGAAATAGGGCACGTTTTTTCTGGAAATGCAGGTATGGGAATGAAGTTCCTTAAAAGGTCCATCTTCCCACAGGAATGTTCCTGCAGTGGAAATGCACCTAAGGTTATGTGTTTACAAATAGTTGGTGCAGCCCAGTCCATGGTCAGGGTCACAGGGGAACTCTGGTTGTCAAGCAGTGCTACAAATTTTGATCCTTTCCATCCTTTGCATGATACAACTTCCACTTACTATAGACATCTTTTTAACCTCCCAAGGCTAATGTTTGTTCAGCTAGACGAGTTCCCTGGTCTGCAGTTACTGTACCATATCAAGTGGAGTCATTATAGCTGGCACTGCACACTTCAGTTGTAACCTGGCCATTGACCTTCCTCAAAGTGGTATCAAGCGCCCTATAATAACCTGCCATAAAGACTTGCATTTCTTGAGTCAATGTTCACCACGGCTACATCAAAATCCCCTGCAGTGATCATTATGACAAGAGCAGGTCAGTTTACCCTGGAGTTAGGAATCAAACACAGAGACTGTGCCAGCAATAAATATCCAGTGGGTTAACATTAAACTGCTGTTAAAAAAGGAATGGGGTCACATTGACTTCTGAGGAAATCAAATTACTTTCAGAACTTAAACAAAATAAAGTGGCTAATTATGTTTACCTTTTTCATACTCGTGGCCTTTGAGCATAGTCTGTTTATCATTAGTAGTCAATACAGTCTGGTTAATCTGTGACTATAGCAAACACGGGGTGCTGATAAATGACTGGGATTTTCCATAAGATCTTTGCACCTATCCAAACAAGAAATGCTCTATTCCTGCCTTCTTTCATTGGGTGTTAACCTTGAATTTGAAGCTGTAGCATTTCACAGCTCTCAGAGACTAATTGGTGAAATGTCCTTGAAATATTTGTTTAGGAGTTTAGTTTTCCTCGTATGTTAGTACACCAACACCTTACCTGCACAGGCTCAACAGCATGAATAAATAAGTAAAGATGGATTATTTTTATTTGTCAGTTTGTCACAATTTAATTTCCCAATGTAGTTTATTAAGAATAAAAATGTGCTAAAAAACAAAATGGAAAATCCAGACTGCACAAGTTAGTCTCAGCTGATAGTGGAATATCATGCAGCGTGATTCCAATTTAACAGATCTTCCTCAGTGTGTATTCTACAGTGAAACCTTGGATTGCGAGTATAATTCGTTCCGGAAACATGCTTGTAATCCAAAGCACTCGTATATCAAAGCAAATTTCCCCATAAGAAATAATGGAAACTCAGATGATTCATTCCACAACCACTTATTCATACAAAAATGATTACAGTAATACAAAATACACTATAAAGTGAAAATAAAACAAATTAACCTGCACTTTACCTTTGAAGAGAATTGTGGCTGGCGTGAGGGAGATGAGAGAGGAGCTATCTGCTATCTGTTGGCTCACTGAAATCTTTTTCTTTTTGTACAACTTTAACAAGGAACCTGTCCAGTGACACTTGATTTTGCTTCCTTTTATGGATTTGGCAGATATTACACATCTCCAAATCCTGCGATGACGGCCAGTGGCATACCTCGTTCATGATTTTCTTTTTAACTTCCACTGTAATCATCTCCTTTTTCTTACCGCCTTTCTTTTCAACCTTTATTTTTTCTTCATCGGGGCCATTGTTGCAGTACAGATGTTGACTATACGAGTGAGGCACGAGAACCATTGGCTCAGTTGTGACGTGACGCTCAGCAGACAAAGCGTACGTACTCGTACTGCAAGACCTCGCTTGCTTATCAAGTTAAAATTTATTTTAAAAAAATTTTTGCTCGTCTTTCAAAACACTCGCAGACCAGGTTACTCGCAATCCAAGGTTTTTCCAAGTAATACCAAATACCAAGGTATTTCTTTGCCCAATATATTTCCCCTAACACCAAAGGGTTCCATAAATGCCAGGAGGAATTTTTAGGAGCGATAAACATCACTCTGGCCTTGAGGTTTTGGTTTAGACAACTCTAGTGGATGCTGCTGTTTGACATTTAAGTGGATTTGGTTGACTCAGAGCATCTGTCAGTCAGATTTGCTGAGTAGAGCACAAGACAGGGTATCGTAGGGAATGGGAATGTTATTTGTAAAAACACAAAGACTTACTCACACAGACACACAAAAAATCCAATCACTGAGATGCTGTGGCCTCTGAGCCTAGAGTAAATCCTATGCCCACATAGTAACTGAGTCACTCCTCTGATACAATGCACACTCCCATCTTGGAAGAAAATCTTGAATAAATCATGGCATATGCTTCAGAGAGCATCTCCCCTTTCCTGCAAATCACTATGCTTAGCGAGTAGTACTTCCTCAGGCCCTTTCAGCCTGGATCTCTCTCTTGGCTGGTGGGGTTTAAGATATTTGCTTTCCCCATGCAGGATACAGATCCAGCATGTTATAATGAAGAATCCACTTACAAAAATATTGGAAGTTTTGGAAATCAGTTTGAAATAGGGTGTCAGGATTACAGATTTTCCTCTGTACTAAAATCCCATAGTAAAATCCACATATAACAAGTTAAGAAGAAAAAAAAAAACAAAAACATGCAATTTTGTGCACCAACTAAGGGTTAAAGTTTTGAAACAGCTAGCAGAAGTCTACAACCACACCGGCAGCTCTATGAGACTGTACTTTGAGGTAAACATCAGCACATTAACATGTTCACATCGACTATGCTAAGGGATGCTCCCAAATAGCCAAGTCATTAATTAAGAGATCTGTCAGTCAACTGAGACTCAAGCCTTTGTTTCTATTTTATTATATTATATTTTTGTCAGCCAGTATTATCACAGAAGGTAGCCCAGGCCCGGTAGTTTGTCTTCTTCTCCTCATTTAAGTGTGCCAAGCAGCAATTAGCTAAATACTTACCCCTGTGGTTGGGGGGAATTCCCACTTCAACAGTGACACTCTCTGATACATGAATGTTTGGAAAATTGCAAAAAGAGGAGAAAAGGACAACAAAAGCCACTAGAGCAAACCAGGTTAGATTTGTACTTTATTAGCATTTTATAACAAAGGAAAAGACTGTGGCTGGTTTTGCGTAGCCTAATGTCATGTGAGTTCAGTTTATCCATCTCTGTTAAATTGCAACACATAGCTATTTACCAACTGTGTCTGTGACATGCATCCATCCGAACAGAACTAGGAAGCGAACAAAAATGAGCAGGGAAAACATTTCAGTGAGGAATTATAAATAAGAGGAATCATTCGCAGTGCAAGCTGGCACACATCAAACGCACAATAACAACATGCACTGTGGTTAACTGACAGGAGAAGCTCAAACTTGTTGGTAAACTAGGCTATAAGTCTCAAAAGAAAAAAATGCCTATAAGAGCATTGTCTCAACAGAAATAGTGTGCTGCTGACAAATCCATATGGCGGCCCAACATTATATATTGTCAGTTTAAGTAGGTCGCAATTAAATATTGCATCATATGCAGCAGCAGCCTTTTATTGATTTTTACATTCTCATAAAAATGTTCATGTCTGGGATGGAAACAAGGCTAAGGAGGCGAGGGGAAAACAGGGCTGGCAGGGCTGGCTAGAGAAAAACGTAAGGACTCGGAATAATGCAACTGGTAGTGTTAGGTATTTTTAGTCAGATAGATATTGGATAGATACTTTATGTATTAGAAATGTTTAGTGGAGATAGGATGTCTAGTTAGACTGTTAAATGCTTAGGCATGCTTATGAGTTTCTACAGGGTACATCTGGTCAAGGATAACTAGAGAGAAAAGTTGATGACTGTCAGCAGACAGGGTGTTTAATATTATTATTATGACGTGTATAACTGTAGCCTTAGCCATAATATGTTCTTATGTTTAAGTCACGACATGTTACTAGAGGTCGTGAGAATGTTTTTAGCTACACACCACTTAATCAACAGACACACACACATTGATTTGCTTCATGTTTTGACTACTGCTATGACCAGCTGCAAAGCTGGTAACAGAGACGTCTCGGTTGACGTTTCTGTGTAGTATGGGGCTAGCCCAACCGAGGGGATATAATGTATAGGCCTGGTGGGTTCAGGGTCTTTCATCTTACATCTGCCTGTGAGCAGTTTGGAGGTGCAAGATACCTGAGTGGTGTAATGTTAATTTTACCTGTGATCCTTTGAATAAATCAGCACTGTTTTGAAGTTACTTGGACTGTCTCGTCTCTCAGAGTTAGCAATGGTAACAAGAGCCATAGTCCTGCAGGACCTAAGTTGTTTCTGTTTTGGATGTAATCGGTCGCGTGTCTTTTTCCACAACAAAGCAAGCATCAAAGCAGTGGTTCGCAGAATATGCCTCTTTGAGTTTGAAGCTTGTATCAGAGCATAGGCGTCAGATGGTCATCACTACTTAAAACTACACACCTAAACAAAGAAAACTAAAGATTACCCACCCAATTCTACTGCTAATGGTGGTTTAGGCCCTCACATGGTGAAGGCCAGGGCTGAGGCCTTCACAAAGCCCCTGGTCCTCAACTATGTTGATGGGCCTGCAGTCTGTGACATTCCATTTTGTGATGGCATCATTTAATTTTGCTGTTTTCATTTTGTTGGCACACTTGCCCCAGCTGCACTCTGCCAATGTCGTTTGGCAAGCACGACTTGCTGACCCTGTCTCAGCACTAGAATTTTTGCTGACATCAGCAATAATGTGCTTCATTCAAAGATGGTACTGGTACATGATTTGGGGTACATTATTCCCCATATTCATGCACACCAACCAACCTGTAGGAGTCACTAGTGTAGTGACAAGTGACAGCTTGTCACCCTTGAACACTCATGTTGAGTGTAACACCTGGGAAGTTTGTGGTGGTACAGAAGGTGTGTGTATTCACCCCTGCACCACCTGGCTACCCTGACTATATATCATTAGTAAATGTATAGCCTTATAAAACTGATCAGTTTTGGGAAAAACCTTTAAATGACTTACAAATGATTAATAAACTATCAAGGTATTTTGTTAAATATTTACTAATAATTAATTTATAAATTAATGTAACTACGGTGTTTATAGATGACTTAGAACATATTTGTAATATGTTAATATAGAATTTGTTTATTTACAAAAATCTATACATTTTTCTTTATCATTAGTGCATTATTAACTAAAGACTTATGAATGCATTACTAGTGATATGTAGTCTTACCAGCATGTTTCTAACCCCTCATCAGAAGACCAAGAGAGAGCCTCCATTTTCAAATCTTGCTGCAATGACATAACAGATAAAAAGTGAATGCTGAATGTGTAAGGACTTTCCCTCAGCGCACATTTCAGCCAACCATGTGTCTCAATATGCTGGCTCTGCTAAAAGCGGAGCTTGGCCCCACTTGGCCCTGAGCAGAAGCAGGGCTGGAGTCAGCACGATTACTCCCACCTGATAGAAACAGATGGAAATGAAGGCCAACCCATGCCCATCCAGCTCAGCTCGACTAAAGCATGATGACATGTGCTGATAGCAAAACATCAGTTGTGACCTTTCACACGGAACTATTGCTTGCCTCATGTGGAATGGTTTTATACTTGTATCCTCTTTTGCTATGCATTAAAGCAGACTCAAAGTATTCTACACTGTTTCCCATTGACCATTTGCACACACAAGCATTTACTCCAGTGATTTCACGAGGAACAACTTGGGGTTTAGTGTCTTGCTCAAGGACACTTTGACATGTACCACTGACAAAGATGGGAATCGAACTGCCAACCCTCCAGTTAGGAGATGACCCACTCTACCTCCTACACCACAGCTGTCCTTGAATGTCGGTGCTAAAGGAAAAGCCATGGCCTTAGTGAGATTTAGTGTCTGGGGACTATTCAAATCTGCATAAAACGTAATGTTAATTCATCTAGTAGATGTTAAATATTTTAATGAATAAAATACGTTTTACCTTTTCTTGGTACTGTTTCAAAAGGCAGGAGATGAACAAAATCGATTATTTTAAATTAAAATTAAATACACTTCATGCTCTGGGGACCAGGGATGTCTGCACAAAATGAACACAATTTCTCCAGTATTTGCTGAGATATTTCAGTCTGGAGCTGTGGACTGACCAGCAAATATTGCATTTCCTCCTTCCAGAAATTTGAAAATAGCACATGAAAAGCCAGATCAAGAGGATTTTTTTGTCACAGAAAATCAAGGTTACAAAAAAAAGTGGAGATACTTTTTGTATTTACAGGTACTTGCAGCATAGGTAGTGAACTAGAAGTATCATTGCACCCTTAGTGACTGTTCTACTGTCATACCTTCCACCTTGGCTCTCCTTTGTTCTCCATCTGTTTGCCTAAGCATTGCCTTAACCAATCTACTCTGCCTGGTAGAAATACATGTTTGACAGTTCACTGCCATGTGAACTCAGGCAGATATGTGCTTTGTAATCTAAAGATGGCACTCAATACACAGCCCTGTCTGTACATTGAGAGACTACTGCAGTGGGATGGAGAAAGATACTAAGAACTAAACACTGCCAGAAAATAACAGCTGGAGATTAGGTAAACTGTACATGTTTATACTGCACAACTGTCTGGCACCAGTGCAGGCCTTTTCATTACATTTGATTTGTTTGTATTTTTAAATATTGACAGTCTAGCGAGAGACATCAAGGGCAGAGAGAAGGGTATGACCATGCAACAAAGGTACCCTAGTTGGGAATCAAACTGTGGGTATTGCAGCTACTGTACATGCTCAGGTTCTTTGTCCAACCCAGGAAATGTCGGGTTGAGTCAAGTCAAGTCAAGTCAAGAATCTTTATTGTCATTGAGCTGAAAAAAATTAGAAAAAAATCAACTGGACTAGATTTCTAGGTCGAAGACATTTCACCTCTCATCCAAGAGGCTTCATCAGTTCTGACTGGCTGGTGTTGAGCCAGAGATATTTATCCCCCTCAGTGGTGTTATAGCCCGGTATCGGTGAGAGTCGTTACCTGTCTTTGAATCCTCCTGTCGACCG
>NW_018127931.1:1392522-1418415 GCF_001952655.1 Monopterus albus | reverse complement strand
TACTTAGTGCATACCCCTCTAAACTCAAAAAAACAAATTGGCAAAAGAGACATTCCAATGTAAGAAACTTTGTCTAGGGTTCAGTATGATCCTCACCTTTAAAACATCAATTGGAGATTTCCCAGAAATGATATTACTTCAAATAACTCAGAATATGTATGTACTTTGTTACTTGTAACTTATGGACAATTTTTCCAGGGACTGTTTCACAGTGTAGAAACAATAAACACACACACTAAACACAGTTCAAGGTTGTGTATTAATTAAACAAACATATACCACAAATTTACCCAGTTCAAATATGAAATAATATTTTAAACCCTTGAAATGATGTTTTAACCACAAAATCAGCCTGAGTGCACTCTTAAAGTTTTATGCAAGCTTGCGTTGGCGCGCGTTGGAGCTTATGTCCACTCGAAACCATTTTAACAGTCATACCAGTCTGAAAGAAAAAAAATCCTCCTTCAGCAGTGTTAGTGATAAGGACTGTAGTTTTTTGCAATGTATAATTATAATGTGCATTATCATAATGACAAGTGCAAATCCCATAAAAAAAGCTTTAAATAGAAAAGAAGGGGGGCATACTGACTGTTTCCTTAATGCTAATATCTGAGATTAATTTGAACAATGTTGTGGTTTATTACAAGCTTATTACGTCTTCATTTACACCTATTCACTCTGATTAAATCAAGCCAATGTGGGGTTTTTCCATCTTTTCAAATGTCAGTCAATATGTTTATGATTTCATGGAAACAGTTTGTTGATCGGGACGGGTATTAGGTAACATATGATGCAGCAAAACCGCTATCATACTGACAGGTCGAGACTCTCTCCTGAAAATTATTATCGTTTGCAATGACTAAGCCATCAAACATGGTTTTCACTTGTCCCCTTGAGCCACAGCTTTACCTGTAGAATAAGATGTTTAGTTAAAAAAAAAGGAGTGTTTGAAAGACAAGCATCTATTAACTTTTTTTGTGGCTTGCAGTCTTTGTAAGAACACATCGTTCTTTGCTTCATGAGTCACAAAGCACGCCCAGGGGGAGCAGGCTTGACTAAGTCATGTTTTAGGAGGTGAAACTACAACAACAAGAGAAAACAGGGGAGTAAGGTGCAAAGAGGCCTGTATACTAGTCACACATAAAACATCATGGGTAACGGATAAATAGTTAGACAACAGGGTTGCTGACAAGGTTGGCAGTCATCTTTTTTGTTGCTGGAGGTTTTGTTATTCACTGAGGGAGAAGAAAAAAGAATATAATTATCTATTGATTCTGTTACATTACAGGTGACAGTACAGACCAGTTACTGTACTGCTCATGTTCAAGGACCACTGTCAGTATTAAACTTTGACCAGGGTAACACTGAATACCATGACAAGTGTTTTTGTAACAGAAACAAACCATCTTATCAAGCAGAGTAATAGTGTGCTTCCAAGGAAATCTGGGAATAAAAAAAAAAGCTATCCTTTAGTAACTAAAGGCAGTGTGTTACCAGTCTAAACATTTTTTTTTTAATTCTTTGAGCTGTTTTGTCCTCAGCACATGCTAGAACACTAAAATTATTTGGACCCACTGGCTGTTGTAAATTATTGATCGTAATCCATGTCTGGCCTCATGGGGATAAAAGGAAATGTTAATATTACCGATGGCTTTGGAGCTGGCATAACTTCTAAAAAATATTTTCAATTTAAGCAACATGTCTGTGCAGATTCTCAGTCATCCAGGTCAGGTCATTCAGGTAAGCTGAAAAAAAACTTAGAAAAAACCAACTGGACTAGATTTCTATGTCGAAGACGTTTCACCTCTCATCCAAGAGGCTTCATCAGTTCTGACTGACTGGTGTTGAGATATTTATCCCCCTCGGTGGTGTTTCAGTCCTTTGATGGCCAATAATGTCCCTTAACGACTGAGTCGTTGCAGCCCAGTATTGGTGTGAATCCTCCCCTGTCGACCGATGCCTATTGTCCTGGTGGGCATGTTTGGGCAGAGATCTCAAAACAGGATTGTAAATGGAAGACAAGTTGTGTCTTAGTCCACCACCCCTATTTAGTGAGGGGTGTTCTATTTTTACAAAAATAGCTTTCTTAACTCCTCTCTCAAACCAGCGATGTTCTCTGGAGAGGATCTGGACTTCACTGTGCTCAAAAGAATGCCCTTTGTCCTTCAGGTGGAGGTGGACTGCTGACTCTGGTCCACTGGAGTTGGCCCTCCTGTGTTGGACCATGCGTTTGTGAAGCGGCTGCTTAGTTTCACCAATGTACAAGTCGTTACACTCCTGACTACACTTAATTGCATACACCACATCACTCTGTTTGTGTCTGGGTGTTTTGTCCTTCGGGTGGACCAGTCGCTGCCGCAGGGTGTTCCCTGGTTTAAAGTTAACTGGGATATTGTGGTTGCAAAATATCCTTTTTAACTTCTCTGATAAACCAGCCACATAAGGGATGACAGTGTTATCCCCTCTTGTTTCTGGTTTCAGCAAGAGTGTAGTAACATTATAAGGTGCAGCTCAGTGCAAATCTCAGTCTTTAGAAAGAGGTATGAGGTCCAGTGTTCTGTGTGTGTCCATACGGGGGAGGTTGTGTGTGTGACTAGGGGTTAGGGGGTGATTGATTTCACAGCTCGAAGCTGTCTTTATATTCCTGTACCTGTTCCTGGAGTGAAGAGGCACAAACAGACTGTTGCCTGGGTGGGTGGGGTCTGCAGCAATCTGTTCGGCCCTCCTCTGGATCCAGTCAGTGTATAGTGAGTCCAGATCCAGAAGAGGACTCCCTACAATGCCCTGAGCTGTTTTCACCACCCGGGTCAAGTCCTTAATGTCCTGTGCAGTGCAGCTCCCGTACTACACTGTCGCACTGAGACAGAGGATGCTCTCTACAGTCGCTCTGTAGAAGTTTGCTAGCAACTGAGAGGAGAGACCAGCGTGTTTCAGCTTCCTGAGGAAGAAAAGCCTTTGCTGGGCTTCCTTCACCAGGTAGGAGGTGTTCAGAGACCAGGTCAGGTCAGATGTGATGTGGATGCCCAGGAACTTGATGTTATCCACTTGCTCCACCACCTCTCCGTGTATGAGAAGGGGAGCATATTTTGTCTTCCTGGACCTCCTATAATCCACAATGACTTCCTTAGTCTTGTTGGTGTTCAGATCAAGATTGTTATCTGAACACCACCTTGTCAGGTGCTGGATCTCCTCTCTGTAGTGAGTCTCATCATTGTCTGAGAAGAGACCCATTACGGTAGTGTTATCCGCAAACTTCACAACTGTATTTGAGTGAAGAGAACTGGGCTGAGCACACAGCCCTGTGGTATGCCTGTGTTCAGGACCAATGTGGATGATGTGCAGCTTCCGATTCTCACCACTTGAGGCCTGTTAGTGAGGAAGTCCTTAATCCAGTGACACATCATTGTAGGCATTCCCATATTGTGCAGTTTCAGTGCCAGTTTGTCTGGGATTACAGTATTAAATGCTGAACTGAAGTCAACAAATAGCATCCTACATAAGTGTTAGGGTGCTCCAGGTGGGACAGGGCTGTGTGTAATGCTATTGAGACAGCATCCTTTGTTGAGCGGTTCTCTTTGTAGGCGAACTGATGGCTGTCCAGACCAACAGGGATGATGTCCTTGATGTGTTTTCGAATTATCCTCTCAAAGCACTTCATAATTACTGGTGTCAGAACAACAGGGTGGTAATCATTGAGGCAGGTGACAGCTGATTTCTTGGGCACAGGCACAATGATGGAGGACTTGAGGCACACAGGGACTGAAGCAAGATGCAGGCACAGATTAAAAATGTCCAAGAAAACTCCTACCAGCTCATCCACACATAGCTTCAAAACCTGGCCTGACATCCTGTCTGGTCCTGCAGCTTTGTTGGTGTTGATCTTCCTCAGGGTGGAGCTCACCTGGTGTAGCTGCAGGACGAGGGGCTGGTGCTGTTCCTCGAGCTGAGGGAGTTGTACAGTTCCTCTGCTACCAGGTGTATTGAAGCATGCAAAGAAACTATTCAGAGTGTCAGGAAGGGTGGGATCATGGCTGACCTGCTGGTTGTGGCCTCTAGTCTGTTATTGTTTTGATGCCTCCCCACATACTCTGTCTGTTGTTATTCATGAAGTGCCCCTCAATGCGTTGTTTGTACCTGTGTTTGGCCAGCCGGATGCCCTTCTTTAGTTCTTTCTGGGCTCTGCTATGGGCCAGCCTGTCACCTGATCTGAAGGCAGCATCCCGAGCTTTGAGCAGACGTGACACTGTACTGTCCAACCATGGTTTCTGGTTTGGAAAAACCCTGATGGACTTTGTAGGTAGGACAGCATCAGTACAGAACTGCACATAGTCCAGAAAAGCTGATGAATAAGCCTCCAAGTCTGAGCCCTCTTTGAATACCCCCCAATTAGTATGCTCAAAACAGTCCTGTAATGCTGAAGAAGCCTCCTCCGTCCACACCTTAACTGTTTTGGTGATTGGTTTTGTCAGGTTGAGGCCAGGGGAGGACCCAAATGTACACACGAACTGATAATCAGTAACAAAAGATTTAATAAAAGTAACATGAATCAAAAAGACATAGGTCAACTCAAGAGCTCTACATGACAAAAGCAACACCATGACATCTAAAGAAAACTAACAACTAAACAGCACTGTCAGGGAGCAATACAATGAACTGAAAACATGTAATAAGAGTAAAATTAAAGAGAAAGTTCACCACAAACCAAGAACTGAGAGTAGAAAGCAAGAGTCCAAATCCTTAAAGTCTATAAACAAGGCACAAGAGGTGAGAGTCCAAAAACCTACCGGAAGCAAACAAAATAAAAGGCAGAAACAACAGGAGCAAGCAGGGTGTGGTGTGCAGATGAACCAGCAATTTAACCGAGGGAAGTGAGGGTACTATATGGGCTGAGACATGAAGACAATAAACAAAAGGTGAGACCCAAAGTACTGAGTTTTACTCCTTTTATGGCACACTTTTGTCGATTAAGGGTTAATCTGTCCTTCTCCATTTCCACAGTCTCTGAGAATAGTTTCCATTAACCTTTATAAGGTGGTAGAGCCTCAGTGCTATCCAGCTGGCATCACTGTAAACTGAAGGTTTACGAAAGGCAATGAACAGTACTGTTTGGATGTCTCATCAAGTGGAAATTGCCAGTAGCCATTATAAAGGTCAGCTGTGGTTAAGTATTGGACATGTCCACTGCATTCCACCAGGTCATCAACAGGAGGCATAGGATATGCATCATATCAGGACCCCACAGTCACTTCTCTGAAGTCAATAGATGTATGTTGTATTCCATCTTTTTTTAGGCATTATCAACTTCAGACTAGACCACTCACTCTGAGATGGCTCAATCACCACTAAGTCATCCATCTTTCTTATTTTTCAGGGGACTCACCAAATGTTTCTGGATTTGATATGGCCTCTGAAGAATGGGAATTGAGTCTTTCAAGTGAATGGTGCACTTAATTGATGAGTTTTGCCCTGGTCCTTCCTGGAATAGGCTGGACATCTCCTCCAAAATATCCTATAGGTCCTGCTGTTACAGCAGTGGGAGATGTATCAGATTAAGCGCTTTTGATAGAAGAAGCTCAGACAAATCTGGGTCAAGTTCATCACCATCATCATTCACTTGACATACCAGTGAACAGGTTCACATGGTACACCTGGGTGGATTTTTCATTCTCTGGGTGAGCTATCTTATAGGTTACTGGCCCCATCATTTTCCACCATACCCTTGGCAAGCTTTCCTATCATATCAGCATTTGTGATTCCTCTGTGCTTTGGCCAGGTTCTCTCTGGCTTCCTCACGAAACATCTCCAGATGATCTTGTATCTCCAGCACATGAGACAGGACCCCTTTTGTATCTGGCTTTTGGTTTCCTTTCCATTCATTCCTTAGGAGATCCTATGGGCCCATAAAGGAGCTCAAATTGGGAAAAGCCAGTAGAAGCTTGGGGCACTCCCCTATAAGTTAATAAATGAAAGGGCAACCATTTATCCCAGTGACAACCAGTAGTAGAGACAAATTTACGCAGCATCTGTTTGAGTGTCTAATTGCACCGCTCCACCAGGTCATCTGTTTGTTGACAACATGGTGATGTGCTAATGCCCTTGATGCCAAGTTCCTTCTGTAGCTGTGCCATCATGTTGGAAGTGAAGTTGCTCCCCTGAGCTGTAAGGATCTCCTCTGGTATTCCTACATGAGAAAACAACTGAACAAGTGCATTGATATCTTGTTTTCATGCTACGTAAGGGGGAGGCTTCTGGGAAGCAGGTTTTATAGTCACAGATGACAAGAATGTATTTATGTCCTGAACTACTCTTTTCCAATGGTCCCACCACATTCATTGTTGGAAAATGGTACTAATAACTGGCAGTGGCTGTAAGGGTACCTTTTTGACCTTGCAAACTGACACTCAGGATGTGGTACAAATGTTTTTCACATTATTGTACATGGCTGGTCAGTAAAAGCATGTTTCTAACCTGATGTATGTTTTTTGATGTCCCAGATCTCCTGCCATGAGACTGTGAGACAAGTGCAGAACAATATGCCTACAACTAGTGGGCACCCCAGTAACATACAAAATATCATTTTCAATGATGCAGTTTGGATTTGCTAACACCTTGTCAGACTTGATAATCCACTTGGTTATACAAAAGAGGCCAAAGAAGGGTCAGTTCTCTGCAACTGGCTTATATTGCCTGGGATTTCCTAACAGAAACTGTAACCCTCAGGTTTGGGCGCTACGGCCTCTGAAGTCCCTTGTATTTCTCCAGGCACCTAGACATTCTTGGGCCTTTAGAGCCACACTCACGCAGATCACTGTGCAGATCTGGGAGAAGCTCAAGCCCTGCTTTAACTTGAGACCTTGTGACCACTGCACATATTTCAAAGTATCTCTTTCTCACTACAAGCAAATCCCACCCCAAAATGCAGTCAACAGGCAGGCCATCCAGCACGCCCAGTTATAACAGAAAAGCTTGGCTGTCAATACAAATACTTACTTCAGCTGTTGGATATGACTTACTGTCACCATACACACATTCAGTGTCAGTTTTGTTTTTGTAATCAACACCATGGTTTTTTAGTTAATGCTTTTTTTAAAATCAGAAACCTAGAATTATCACTGTCCAAAAAAGCAAGCAGTGCAGCCCCATAGTCCCACTGACAGTCACTGGATAACATGATGCAGTCTCTAGAACTGATGGGGCTTATTTAACAGAGCTCTTTCTCTGGGACACACAGCAATAACCTGACAATTTGTTTTTTAAGAAGACAGACAGAAGCCTTATTTGCAGGCTGCTGACAGTAATAACAAATTATACACATACCTTCATTATTAATACTACTTTTAAGCCCAGCCTTATTGCTCTGTATACAGTTTTGCTCATACCAGAGTTATTTTTCTGATCCTCCAGCCACTGGTCTGTGTGACCCCAGCTACCTTCAGGTCCCCAATTAGATGCTGTGATTGAGACTTGGGGTGTATTGTCCTCTGGGCATTCATATACTAGGCTACAAGCTTTGCGGCTGTCAGTCCAGTACTGGGTTCATGCTTCTTAACCCAAGTATGGATGTCATGAGGTAGCACCCGTAGAAACTGTTCTAACACTATGTTTTCACTAACATTCTCCGTCTGGCACTGTTCCAACTTAAAACAATGTTGATAAAGGTCCTTAAGGCGGTGGTAGGTCTCAGTTGGTGTCTCTCCAGATGATATAGTAGTGTGTTGAAAACGTTGCCGGTAGTTCTCTGCAGATATGTCAAATTTAGCAAGCAAGGCTTCTAGGAAATCATCATAAGAGAAAGATTTTTATCCATGGCTGAATAGGCTTTTATAAGCTCACTCAGAGTCTGGCCAACCTAAGGTTCTGGCAATTCTCTCAAAGTGAAGTAGATAGTTTTTAGTGTCTTCACCTGGTTGATAGGGGAGCATTTTGGGGTCTTTCCTCTTAGGGTTTGTTAGTCTAAAATGCTATGTGCAATGGGCATAGCTTTTCCCCACTTTGTCCATGCTGATCCCTCTGGAATGCTGGTGTCAAAGTAGGCAGGTCTGGGATTAGGAGGGGTAGCAGAAAGGTCTCACTGGCCAAGATGGCTGACGAGGAGGGCTGGGGAGTAAAAGGCTACCTAGTGGCTTGGACTGCTGTCCATAATCCCTCCTTTCTTTTTTCTTGGACTCCCAGAAACATTTGCAGCATACTGACCAGATCAGACTGCTGAGAAGCTGGTTCCATATTTGAAGGCTGCTGAAATAGTGACACTATCCCATTCTTGATCCTTTGGGTCACCTTTCATTTGGACTGTTCGGCTTCATGTTTGCATTTCTGGGCAACCTCAACTCTTTCCTGGGCCCTTTCAGCTTGCAAATTCCACTACTGCCACCAAATATCGCACTTTGCCTCTAAATGTGGGTAGTTTGGCCCAAGAACTAATTAGAAAAATTTGGCTGTATGCTCAAAAAGAGTCTTGTGTACAAGGAATGGCAAGCCAGGGCAATGTCCGTTAGTGAGAAGGTGCATTTATTGTGTGCCAAACAAAAAAGGGCAACATAGTTTTCACATTTTATACTATGTACAAGCATCAAACTCTACTTTGGCTGGAGGCTTTTTATACCAGTTGGCTCGTCCCCTTGGTTCATACCAAACAAATTGCCCCATTAATTAAACCCTGTACCCCGCCTTCGCCGATTGCCGGCAGGTGAGAGGAGAGTGGAATACTGGAGAGTACAAAGCCAGAAAATGGAAAGCCAGAGAATGCAGACCTGGGGAACGGAGAGCCGGAGAGTGCAGAGCTGGGGAACGGAGAGCCAGAGAGTGCAGAACTGAAGGCAGGGCAGGTAGGCAGATGCACTGCATCAATGCAGACAATCCAGGTGAGTCCGGCAGGTGAGTCCGGAGATAACGAGGAACAGGTGGAGGCCATGAGTGGTGATAATTAAGCTGGAGTTAGTGAAGTGGCAGGAGAGATGTGGAATCCAGGGAAAAAGCAGTAAAACAGGAAGCAAAGTCCATACCATAATCACCTTTATTTGGCCAAGTACAGTATGTTACACACAAGGAATTTGTTTTCGGTACTGAACCAAGGCAGCCATTTGCAGCGCCAACTCAACCTATGGCTGTAACCATCAGGGGCAACTTGGGGGTCCAATGTTTTGCCCAAGGACCCTTTGGTTGGGAGATGGCTGCTCTACCCACTGAACTACAGTCAGTCACCCCATTTGGCCAAGCATGTTACACACAAAGAATCTGTTTCCAGTACAGAACCGGCCCAAGAACACCGACATGTGGACTGCTGGAATTGTGATTCGAACCTCCAACCCTCCAGTTGGGAGACAACTGCTCTACCCACTGAACCACAGTCGCCCCCGTAGTTCCGTCTCCTGGCTGCAAAAATCAGTTTAATACACGGTTCCCGGGTAGGGGATGTATCTGATATTAAACATATAAGAACAGATACTACACTCAATCTTAGCCAAAAGGTCAAGAAGTGGCCCATAACACCTCTCATACCTGTGTTGCATGACATTTAAGTGTACAATATCCATCCATCCATCCATTTTCTATCACTCAGTCCCTGAACGGGGTCACGGGGGGGAGCTGGAGCCAATCCCAGCCAGCAATCTGGCGAAGGCGGGGTACACCCTGGACAGGTCGCCAATCCATCGCAGGGCTAACACATAGACGAACAACCACACACACGCACACTCCTATGGGCAATTTAGAGACACCAATCAACCTAAGCTGCATGTCTTTGGACTGTGGGAGGAAGCCGGAGTACCCGGAGAGAACCCACGCAAGCACGGGGAGAACATGCAAACTTCACACAGAAAGGTCCCGGGTGAAATCAAAACAAGATTGACATAAAAACAATGGGTACAGGTACACAAAAGAGAAAGCATTTAAGCTCGCACTGGCTTGTCCTCTAACATGTCGTCAGTGCTTAACCACTATAACAATTAACACATACTGTACTGATCTACTATGTAAAGGGATGGATGCAGAGACAAATGGTAGAATATAAATTATGAACATGATGACAGCTTGTTGTTGTCAAAGGACTGAAAGAAGGTGAGGCCAAGTGCTGTGTTGTGAGAGACATTATGTATACAAACACCCAAACAAAATCTCTTCTGAAAGCACACAAAGGTATTAGTTATACTGAGTTACAGGGTCAAATTTGGGATAGTTATCTTCACATCTATCATACATGCCCTGATTTTTACATTTGGGCTGATGACAGTGTCTCTAAACACCCATGTGTAAAACACCTAGGGTGTGACAAGGAATTTGCAGCCATTGTGTTGACATGAGGCACCATGTATAAAACCAGTATTTCCAGTGGAACACTGTCAGGTGGGATTCCATCCTTTTTTAGGGAATCCTTTTTCACAGCTATACCATAACAGATGCAGATAGTTGTTGATCCACCTTAAAAGTACAAAGTAATCTCTAAAGTCTGCATCAGTTTAGTTTGAACTAAAGGAATTTTTGCGTCAAGTAAGGTAGCTCAACAATAGGTGAGAAAAGGTAACCCACAACACAATGAAGACTGAGGTTACATCTCCAGAGGTACTTCCTGCTTGACCTTATACAGATCCATGCACTCCATATACCAACATTCACATATTTTTGACAAAACCTATTTATTGCAGTGGAATTGCCCAGTCAGTGGATTTGCTTGTTGGGATGAAGTATATCTAAGATAAGTTTTTATATCAAGTTCAATTTTGCTGAGATTTGACACTCAATTTTGCAGCTGTGACCAACAGCAAGTTATCCTGAGGGAACAGAGAGCTCAAAATGAAGGAAGATATTGCCCTGTATATTAGATTTTTTTGTAAATAACAGGATAATTTAACCTACATAATTCAGACCAAAGAGACTGAACAACTGGTGTGTGTAGTCATGTGCATAACAACTTCACAGATTGCATTCTGGCCTTGGCCCTTTAACAGTGTTCAGTTTGCACTGCAAGTGTTTAATCCGTCTCATGCGGTTACAATGGAAACCAGTAGCACCCTGCTCCCTAATGACGTTTCTGGCTCACTAGAGAAGGACACTAACAATGCTAGAGTCTGGGATTACATTCACTTTCAAGGCAAAACAGTGCACTGCAGCTGCCAGAATTACAGACCCACATTTAACACATGCCCAGTGTTGGGGAATCAATCGTTGTGTTGCTCTTTGTCCTTGTTCCACATAATGTCTTCGGTAAATACACTTATTCGGTTTAGTGTTTTTTGGGAATTGTGAAACAGCTAGCCTGGTTTGGTCCAAAACTAATAAAATCACTTTTTAAAGCATTGGTGGTTTGTTTCTCGATGGGAAATCTGCCTGATTATATTTTCTACTATACTGTAGAGTTGAAGAATATGAGCTGTGTTGTAATATATTCTTTACTTAATTCTATCAGATTTTATTTATTGTAATTGTCTTTTTGAACCTCAGAATTTTATATCTATTTTTTGATGATGTGGTATTTACTGGCTTCATCAGACCATGACCTCCAGCATGCACTGGGGTAGTTTGCAGCTGAGTGTGAAGAGAAGGGGAAAAGAATTAGCATCTTCAAACCTGATGAACCTGGCTTGCCACCTAGAAGACTACTGAAGTTGAGCACATCTCCCTGCAGTTTTGAGTGTGTTAGCTACAGTAGAATACCACTGGCAAGTCGGGAGATAAAGTATGAAAAAGCTCTTTTATTTTTCATGACTCACTAAGGCTGTATATGAAAACATTAATATCAATATCATCTGCATTCTCAAGTGTTTACAGTGGGCTCTGCTGAGAGTTATAAGCCAGTAACACAAACAGCGTCATGCTCCAGGTCACACTAATTTAATAACTTATGCCTTGAATATTGTTGAAATGACAATACTGATGCTTGTTTTTAATGTGCTATTTATCTGAGCTGCCATCCTCATGACAGAGTATATGTGGTTTGTCTCTATACAGCCTGGAGTTTTAATAGCCTCGAGAATTAACATCCATTATTGACTTGGTGGCAACAATCTGAATGTTTGAAGTGATGAAAAACAAGTAAATGATAAAATTACATATGCTAGACAAAGTATTACATGACCCTAAATGACACTGGCCTTCTAAGTGTTCTCAGGTATCACTGTAACTTTGCAGCAACAAAACAAACATTTGAATGCTCTCCTCCAGTGCAGAACAACTTCCAGACATTAGAAAATAATCATATTTTGCCCTCAGTTTCTGAAAAGCTGACTTTTTGCAGATAGCAGACCTCTCTGGCTCACAGTAACACACTTAGCTCTGTGGTAGGAATACGCAGCTCACAGGCTGACTGCCAGTGCTAATATTCTTGTCAAGCAGAGAGAAAAGTATGTCATATCTGCCTTGTATGGTCAATGACTTAGCATGTAGCTTAGAGACTGCACTGAGCTAGAAAGTAAGGGATTTGTGTATGGAGATGTTCTCTCTCCCTCTGTCTATCTCTCTCTCTCTCTCTCTCTCTGTGTGTGTGTGTGTGTGTGTGTGTGTATGTGTGGTGATGGGATTATTGTATACTTGTCTGTGCATATCAGAATGTGTGTGGCAGGGTTACTGGAACAGTGTTGGAATGTGGGGGTGTCAGCTATTGTTTCCACTTCTTTTCCTACCACATTTCATTTTGAGATTTCCAGTTTATGTGATTGTTTCTGGGGTTAATATAACTAAGATGTCCAAAGAAATGGCTTGACTAGAGAGAGAAAGACCACCTCTGCCAACTCAATGATAAATGCTGGCTTTTTGTCAGGGTTGGCGAGTAAAGCTGCCAACAATGTGGAGGGCGAACTCAATTAAATTGCCAGACAAGGTTGAATAAAACACTGTCTCTTTACTGAGCACAACTCACAGCATTCAGTGCAGAAGTCCAGAAACACATTCAAATCGAGAATATCAGTCCAGGGTCAGCACCAGCAAACACACACACAGCCGAGGGATCCACAAACAAGAGGTCGAGGAGGGAAGTCCGATAATCGATACACGGTAGACAGTCAGAATCAGGAGGGTAAGGCAGTACTCGGTGGTGAAAAGGCAATCTGGGGTCAGAACAGGAATATTAAAGCATGGAAAGAGATTGTGTTTTTTCCCGCAACTGAAGAAAAAAGCTAATGAAGCGATTGTATTAAAGCTAATGGAATGTAGGCTGTCAGGGTCGGCGCTGTAAAGCTGCCGATGATATCATGGGGTGAACTCAATTATAGAGCCAGACGAGGATAAGTAAAACACTGTCTCTTTAATAAGTGCACTGGTAACAAAACTATACAGAAAACTACGTAAACGTGAAACACACTTTCAGGTCGATAATACAGCCCAGGGTCAGAGCCAGCAAACTTACACAGCCGAGGGATCCACAAATGAGGGGAGTCCGATAGTCAATACACAGAAAAACACGAGCAGAAACAGACGGCTAGGCAAAGCTCGATGGCCAAACAGAAATCCGGGGTCAGAGCTGGAATTACAGGAACAGGTAAAATGCTGGAAAGTCTGAACAGGAGTTAGAACAATCTGGCAGCTTTCCAGTGGAGGAAAGCTGCTTATAATGGGGTGAAAACAGGTGTAAACAATGAGTGTTGATTAAAGTAAAAAGTCCTGCTGCAGTCTCACCTTAGCGTCAGACTCTTTACCCTAATCAGCTTTTATTGTTTGCACCTGTTTTTACCCCTTTATAGGCAGCTTCCTCCCACCGGGAAACTGCCAGATCATTCTAGACTCTTGTTTAGACTTTACAGCGTTTTTCTTGTTATTTATGGAAAATTGCCAACTGTTACTGAACTGACGATTAGAAGCTGCTACTGCTGATGCTGAACCAGCGTTCGAATTATGAGATGGTTCCTTTAAAACGAGACCTGAACTCTCCAAAAAGAAGCAACAAAAACTCAAGTTTGGGGAGTCTCAAATAATCAATAATCCTAATCAGTTTTGTTATATAAATTCTAATAATATAACAAACTAAATACAAAGTAAAAAAAAAATTAAAAACAAAAGTCAACTTTTTCTGTCCCACACTTCTCCGCCCAGGTTCACTAGTGCCCAATTGATCTTTGCAGTACCTGCAGTTTTCAGAGAGAATATGAGACTAGTCCATTTCACTTTGAACAGTGTCAAAACCGAGGCAACATTCATGGCCTGAAGAAACATATGACATCACACACACCTAAACTAGATTGTATTATGCCTTTTACACTCACTGATGTTATCCACCTCATGTCAGCAGCACATAAAACTGACAGCATGTGCAAACAGTGCAGCAGTCTGCCCGGCTGAATGATTGATTGGAACAAAGGCAGGATACTTTTTTAGCATGGCAAATAAGCTGCTTTCATGTGTTATTTTGTGTCCTTACATATAATTAGCTATTGTACTGCACAAAGTATTAATCATGTCTTATAAGCACCCCACTTGGTCACTGGATAAGACCCCTCTAAAAACACAGCGTAATTCAAGCTAAACCCTCAACTAGTTCAAGAGAAAACATCTGTAAACACATGCTCATGGTTAACATCAGCACCGTGACCTCAAAAGTTCTGAATCTGATGACGTTCTCTAAGTATCTGTGTGGGTTATCTTCAAGTTTCATAGTTTCTTCCTTCACTAAAACATGTATGTGAGGTGAACTGAAAAATCAAAATTGTAATACTGTAATTGTATTGATACATAAGCAACCTCTCCAATGATAAGGCAGTGTCAATCTCCCTGGGACCCTGAACAAGCTAAGCGGTTTAGAAAATAGATGAAATACATAAATTACAATAACTTTCAGTAATTCATTACATATTTTTAATTCAGCAACAAAAATCACTTTGGCAGAGCACTAGGTGCCATTTTTCAAATAGTTGGAATGAAACTTCTCATTCTTGTCTTATCTGAAATAAAGCCATTACGCACTTGGCCATAACTCTTCTTCCTATTTGTCAAAATGTGAATATCGATGGCCATAAAGTTATTCATGCCTGCATGGCATATCATCTTTATTTGAGAGAGAAATGAAATCCTATTCCCTCCGACTCCCGGGAGAAAAATAATATGTCATGCCTCCCTCCCATCCATTTCACCATATCAGCTGAATAAATTTGTATGAGAGATTGGAATCCTTGTATTTGATGCAGCTGAAGAGGTCAGTTAAACTAAATGCGAGTAATATTATCCTTTCCTAGTATAAAAGTACACTTTTGAATTTGTTGCATCGGTTGTACAGCCATATATTTTATTTGAATGCTCAGGTATTCTGGATTTAAATCTAGACCCAATTTACAAGAAAAAGCTATATTGTGAGATCTAGTGTATAATACTTTGTAGAGTCCATATTTGATAGGTTTAAGGTCTTTTTTATGATTTCATTGCCTTCATCTGGATTTTCTCTGTCATAGTAAGATTGACTTATCTTTTTACCTAACAGTATGACTGTGGAAGGAAATTCCCATTTTGCAACAATTCCCTTTTCCCTCAATCTCTGCCTTTCACGTGAGTCTTTGATATCTCTTAGAAGCTCTCTAAGGCAGTTGACCCACAGTATCTCATCATTGCCAGGATGTACTAGATCACCCCATACTGATATACAAATTTTGTTAATGAACAAGCCACTCAAACATTGCAATTCTTTTACTCCCATGTCATTTTAAACTAACAGCCTGAACCCCAATCTTATGGGGAAGAAGAACAAAATCATCGAGTTCCTTCTCAAAACTCATCAGCTGTCTGGGGATATGGCTGTGTTGTTCCTCCGACTCATTTTAATGTTTGTAAACTCACCAATATGCTGCCACTTTAATGAAAGGTTGCTTAAACGGTGACTTGCTCATTTCTTGGCCACTTAGAGGGCACCAGAGACAGGGTGTAAAGAGAACATTACCATATTATCAATTTTTAAGTTAGGCTAAGTGTATTAGTCAACAATTGTCTATTTATAGATTCAGCAGATACAGAGCAGCACCAGCGTTCATGTGAAGTTATTTCATTTGATGAACATCAGTCCAATAGTCACTCTACTAGTACCTTTGTGCTAGCCCCCATCAACTCTTGAAGTAAATATCTATCTGTTTAGCTGCTAAATACTCCACATTTTTTACAAGCTAGTTGACAACTTTGTTTGTATACTGTTTGCTACTGGCCCAATAATTATCTGAACTTTAATAATCTTTAACATAAATTTTGAATGCTTTTGTTCAACGAGCAGTTTTCGCAATACATCTTTGTCAGTGTAAGTTTATGTACATGTGAGAATGTGTTACACAGACTAACTGTGTAAGCAAAAGTACAGTACATCATGCTTCCCTTATTGTGTAATGCAGTTGAGTAAAATAATTTATTTATGTGTCTATAGGGCGCAGCCATAATGTTCAGGTGTGTGAAATACTGGCTGTCAGCAAGGCCGAAGAAGACAACACAAAGACCAGGAGTAAGAAAAAGGCTGAACACTCTCAGCAGTATCCCCATGAATTCACAGGTAAACAAACAAACACAAACCCACCAAAAACAAACAAACAAAATAAACCCCTCATTGATACGGTACACATTCTTAAAGTTATATTCAACTGATTTTACATGTCAAAGTCAATTTACCTGCTACTGTTTAGCTTAGGAAATCAGTTGTACATTGTCTTTGGTAGCTCTGGAGGAGCTTTGTCAGCTCAGAAAATGACAAGTTGCATTATGTAGGATTCAGTGTTTTGGGGCCTTCACCAGTAGTAGAGACTAAAGGCTCTTGTTATCTGCTTCACAAAGTGTTCCATCTTAATGGAAGTGCAATACTAAATGGCTGAAGTGCCCATTTAAGCAATAAATGCAGCACCTTTTGTTCCTTCCAACAACATAGTCTGAAGCAAGTTTTCACTACTGTCACTTTCATTTTAATGTAGTGGGTTAATGCTATATTACAGTTGCATTTTGGGCCAAGAGCCTGAGTTCAGCTCCACCAATTACAAATGATCTGACATTGGAAATAAGCCCATAGGCAGCACCACGGTCTGAAAGTAATGCATTAACAAGAGAGTTTCTCACAGCTTAGCTGAGTGTGTCGTGTCTAAGACGGCAGCATCCCATGACTTATGGGCTAATGCTTGATTTTGAGCCATTAGATTATATCCAAACAAGATCAGATATACATGATTCATTGCAGTCAGCTGTTAAAAATTACCTCACTAATGTGAGCTTTAACTGGCATTAAAATGTGTCAAGTCTGACTTGAATGCATTCCCAAACTTGGCTTCCAAGACAGGCCCCATCACTTACACCCAGGTTATTCCCATTCTGAATGTCTCTCTGTCTACCCCACTATAAGTCTGACATGCAGCAATAGAATTGGACTGAAGAACTTGCCTGAAAAGTTAACTTCTATGTTTGATGAAAAAAAAAGCTTAATGTGATAATTTGACTTTGAAATGCATATTGAGTGAATCTGCTGTCAAAGTGCTGAGCTAGTGAATTTTTGGTGCTTAATGTAAATATTTCAGTAATATCCCTACCAGGATATTATGTGACTATCTCTACTTTTTTGTCTCTCTATCAGCAGAGCCCTGTTTTACTAAACTGACTACCTCTTCATTTCACTCATGCCCTCATTTCCTACTCCTCCACATATCTGATTGACCTGACTAGTAAGAATAAAGCCAGGGTTCATTTTCAGGTCAAACTTGCACTGTACCCAAGCCAGGTAGTGCTGCATGTAGCCAGTGCAAAAAGAATGAATGAACAAAGTATGATACCAATTTACTGTCTGCCCTGGAGCCCAAAAGCACTCACCAAATCACAAACTATGATAGGTGTTCATATCCAGGAAGGTATTTTTAGATTGTGGGTGGCAAATGCTGTATAATGGAAAACATGACCAGAGGCTTCATTTAGCACATTGTCTTATTTCTTAAAATCAGATTAGGAATTCTTTTCTATCGCTGATATAGCATCTTTCTTCCTTTGACACTCTTTTCCTGTTCTTGGATGATGGGTTGGTTGGCAGTGTAAAAGAAAGGTTAAAGGGTCAGTCCCTGTAACAGACAGTACAGTGAGCAGTGTGACCTCTCCTTTCTGTATTATTTCTCTGCAGTTTCTTACATGATGAGGACAAGGCAACACCAGTGGCGATGTAGTGATGTCACCTTTCACTGTCCCAACCAGGGACTCTGTGAGCAGTGGATCACAGTTATCAATGAGCAGCTGTCACTACTCAGTATGTACTGGACTCTTTAATTATATTCTCTAACAAATTTAATGATGGATTTTGGACTTGATCAGAACTTAACTTCATCAGAATCAGTTAATTGTCTTTTATTTAATCTTTTTTTTCTTTTTAATTTGACTTTTATGTACCATAAACTGCTACATACTACAATATGAATTTGGCTTAGTGAGTGCTTACACAAATACATATAAAAATGAAGTACACACAGTTATTAAGCTGCGCTACTCTGAACCAAGGGGTAAATGAAATTGCTGCTTGCTGTAATTTGTCTGTCATGCTGAGATTGGACTGGAAGAAGCTGTGCTGAACAATACAGTGTATTTTGCATAGAGCACCTTGGCACATGCTGTTCTGTGAGGATCAGGCTTTTTGATTTTTCAAGAGTTTATAACATCTAGCAGCAATTATGTATGTGGTATATACAAAGCGATCTTTTTCCTGAGTGGTTTCTGGATATGTATTATAGGTCACTGTTCCTCCATTTCCCTCATCATACCAATGATCTTCTATACCAGTGTTTCCCAACCTTTTTGAGCCACGGCACATATTTTTCATTAGAAAAATCACAAGGCACACCACCAAACAAAAATGTCACAAAAAAGTATTTTTATTGAAATATAATAAAAATCTAGTCTCAGTTTATTCAGTTTACTCACTCAGTGTGAAGCTGATATTCTTGCAGGAATTGAAGAAAGACACACACGAAGATCTTCCTCAACAGCTCTGAGTCTCTCTTTTTTCATCTTTATAGCAGTCATGTTTGAAAAGCCCACCTCGCATAGATAGATTGTGGAGAAAGGGAGCAGAACTGAAATAGCTTTGTTTGCCAGAATGGGAAACTCCTTGGCAGCAGTCAGCCAAAAACTATCCAAAAGTAGATCAGCAAAGCTCAGTTTTAGACCACAATTTTGTCTCAGTTCAGTTATTTCTTCCTGCTCCTGCAAAGTCATGTCCTTTCCAACTGCAGTTGAGCTGTATGGGTTCCTAACCCAGTCAAAGCAATCAGTGGAAAGTGAAGGGAAATAACATGACAATTCCTGCTCAAGATTTTGCAGATGTTTACCTATTGTCTCACACAGTGCAGCACTGTTGACACACTGCCATTTCTGGGTGTGTGGGAACACGTTAAGGTTGGTACTTTCCACATGTTGTTTCCAGAACTGCACCTTTAAACAAAATCCCTTTATTTTATCTGTACTTGTGAGCAGGTTTTCATTTCAGCCTTGCATTCGTGTGTTCAGGTAATTCAGATGTTATCTGCCAGATATGCCAGTCTTGCACACCACTGATCACTTGAGAGCATCTTAGTGTCATCATAATTCCATGCACAACATCTTCCAGTACAGCAACTAGGTCTGCTGGCAATGTCTTGGCAACGAGTGCTTCCCGGTGCAGAAAACAATGCGTCGCAATGACATCTGGATGTTGCTCTTTCACTCTGTCTACAAATCCTTTAGTGTGCCTTAGCATGGCAGCTGCTCCATCGGTGCAAACACTTACACAGTTTTGCCACTTCAGTCCTCCTTGTTCAAGGTACTCTGACACATCTTAAAAAATTTCCTTTCCTGTTGTTCTTTCTGGCAATTCCTTGCAAAACAGAAAGTTTTCTCTGATGATGTCTCTACCTACAAAGCACACATTTGCCATAAATTGTGCATGTCCACTGACACCCGTAGATTCATCGATTTGCAATGCAAATTTCCCACTAATGCGAAACTTTTCCAAACCTATCTTTTTCAATGTCAGCAGACATGTCTTCAATACGTCTGGAAATTGTATTATTTGATAGAGGGACTTGGGCTATTTCTAACGGCGCTAGGGCCAAGCATCTCTTTTAAGATAATTTTGCAGGCAGTATTAATGTCTCTGCTAAGGTGTGTGGCTGTTTTGATTTAGCGATGAGTGCAGCAACTTGGTAGCTAGCTTTAAGTGCTTTCTCGCTAGTCTTGGTGGTTTTCCTCATTAATGCTGCCTGTTTCTCAGTCTGTTCATGCAGTTGAACAAAATAGTCCATGTTCTTATTTTGAAGTGATGGGTGTTTTGTCTGGAGATGGCGTTTAAGTTTACTTGGAATCATGGCACTGTTTGACAATTTTTCCTTGCCCACCAGGCATAGCGGAATTGGCTTGGTTGGTTCCCCAGTATAAGTGAATCCAAAGGCAAGATAACTTCCATCCTCAGTGTGTACAGAAGCTTGATCTGTTTCTGGCGCAGGCAAGAATATCTTGGGCTGTGTCCCCCTTGATTAACCTATGGGTCAACATCCTGAGTGACTTCCTCCTCTGATAGGGACTGGATATACTGTAGCTGTAGCCTTATGTGAACTGTTTGTGTGCTCTGTTCAGGTTTAGAAAACAGAAATGTGCGTTAGGTCAGTGTGACCTAGAAGGTCATGCACTCGACATTTTTAGACAATGCTCGGAAGAAGGTGTGTGAGGAAGGAGAAGAATTAAGGATGGTGCGGCAGCCTTGAGTGAGCTCAGACCTGGCCGGGGAGACGCTGACTGACTGTGGGTTGATAGCATGTGCATAGCCAGTTAATGTGCAATTGAAATAAAGAAATAATAATAAGAAGAATATCAAGAAGGAGAGCACAAATATTGCTTATGGCCTCGCCTCCTCCAGCGCAGAATTGTGACGTCTGTTGCATTTCAATGACATAAAAATCGCATGAAATGCAGCATGGCCGTTCAGACTGAAGTCACATTGCAAAACATCGGATATGTATCCGATTTAGGACCACATATGAAAGTGGCCTGGGCCGGATTTGAAAAAAATTGGATTTGTGCTGTTCACACGGTCATAAGGAAATCGGATATGGGACACATTTGGGCAAAAAGATCGGATTTGAGTCACTTCAGCCTGCAGTGTGAACGTGGCCTTAAAGTACCAATCAGGTGAAATTGGATAATCTTTCACGGTACACCTGATGATTTCTCACATCACACTTATGTGCCGTGGCACAGTGATTGGGAAACACTGTTCTACACAACACTACCTCCTTTTACTTTTTAGGAATTTTAGATGGTACTTTTACTGTGGGCTATATCAAGAGTCTTTGAAACAGACTATGGTGCAAAATGGCAGAACACTAAATCAACTGTTTACAGATTAATATCACAAAGACCAAACTGTAATAACAAAGATTAGATTATTTTTCCAAATACTATTTTCAGAAACATATAACAGCTCTGCCAAAATCATTAAAGGGCTAAGGTATGTTAATGTGCCATTCCCATTTTTATGAAAGAAAACTGATGAAACTCCAGATGCTGGTTAATATAAGTCAACAATAGTAGCACTACATTTTAGCAGTGCAATGCATTTTAGCACAAGCGTTGAGTATAGGAGTTCTCACCATCTTCTGCTAGCAGGACAAATTGTTAGAGCTTTCACTTACGTAAAGGTAGCAGCAACCATAGTATACCAACTTTCTATTACATGTAAAACTCCTGGATACAGAATATCACTGAAGTAACAGTATATAAAGTATTAAAAGCAAGAGTACTTGTTATGCAGAATGGCTCATTTCAAAATCACTTACTGTATATTATATGGTTGGATTAAAGTAAAGTACAAGTACCTCAGAACTGTACTTAAGCACAATACTTGAGTAAATGTGCTTAGTTACTTTCCACTATTGCCAGCATCTTTACTTATTTTAATTTACTTTAATTTATTTGTTTATATATTGCTTTACAACACTCAGTGTTTCACAACAAAACATAAAAATACACATTCATTATTCATTCATAATTAACATTCTAGACATGACACCTATAAATTAATGAGCCTTTCTACTCTTTATCTACACTGTAAAGATATTGTGTCTATTGCTAAAAACCATTCATTCTTTTTAGTAGTATTTTACACACATGGCTCTCAGGAGAGCACAGAGGCAGACCTAGAGTAGAGGGGGCCTCCTGCATTTCTTTTTCTAGACGCTCCCTCAAAGGCACAGACATATAGACCGGAGCCAGCACAACAGTCAAATAAAATATATAAACTGTAGTATTACAAACATTAAAAGAGTGTACTGTCATATATAAAGTATCTTGGGCCGGCATGATGCATGAACATGATATCTGTATCAGTGCATTTAGCTTACAGTGCAGATATGCTCAGAGGAATCTGCACATCTTTCTTCTATGTGTTAAAATGCTTTTAAAACACAAAATATATACTGTAACTCTAAGCTGAAAATGTACACAACAAAGATCATCTACCATAATTTCGACATCATCTGTGTGGGAGGGTAAATGCTTTACCTCTTTACCTGAATAAAGTAAGGAATTTAATGTTTTCCAATTATGTATTAACTTATTATGTTAACATAAAAATGTTATTACAGTGTTTTATGGGATTTAGTGTGTATCCTGCATGAGGAAATGAGAGTTTAAGATGGGTTTAACCCATTTGAAATGGTCTGCTTGGCCCCATTTTGCCTGGGAGGGGGAATCAATTCAAGAAAATTAACTGCATTCATTGTGAAGATGAAATCCTGTGTGTTCAGTAGTGTTAGTCTCTTCCATGGTACACCTTTACATCACCCATTGACATTCCATTTATACAATCTAATGGAACTTTTGTCTTATTGCCAAACAATATCACACCCTATATTTCTTTGTGCTCATTTAACATTTGATTCCAATCCATTCATTTTCAATTTGAGCAGCTGCTGTATCTCAGTTTGTTGTCTTAGGTGCAGTCTAGCACAACAGCCATAAACAAACCATTTAGTATTCTCCATTGCAGCACTTTGCAGGTTTATCACCGAATGATGCAGCACCTCTGAATTGCTCCACACTTCTCCCATACTCAGTGGACACACCATTTATTTCTTGAGCAACGTGTTTTGGGACAATTTGGTTTGACTGAGCATTTTCAAAAAGGTCTCTGGTTAATGAAAACTTCATCAAGCTGCTGTAAGTTACATATTTTTTTTAAAAAAAGGGTAAACACTGAGACTTTTTAATGACTATCTCATTCCCCTCCCTCACTTTGCAGCCAACCGCCCGAAAAGCCTTCTGGTGTACATCAATCCCTATGGGGGAAAGCAGCGTGGGAAGCGTATTTACGAGCAGAAGGTGGCTCCACTGTTTCACCGTGCCTGCATCTCGGCTGACGTGATTGGTGGGTCCCTATCAGTAGCATTCTTCAGCATTTAAATAAAAAATGAGTCTCGATGGCCACCATATAGATCTCCGCTGCCACCGTGGCCTCTTGTAGAGAAGAAGGTTTGCAACAATATGATTTGTCTTATAGTGCCATTAATCTCACCAGCACCTTAATGGAAGCTGTGATAGTTGATAAGCTTGGGTATCCAAACACATCTATTATTCAGTAAGTGTTTACTACAGCTACACATAGTCTGGAGTATTGATCATCTATCAAAGTGAATACTACTCACTCTGGGCTTCCTGCAGGATGTATTTTGCCTGGTAAACAGATTTACTGTTGAAATATTGCTTTTGTTTCCTAATGTACAATAGCTGAATTAGTTTTTTTGTTCCACTGTGCCTTTACTTTTCTCTCAACATTAATCTGCACGATGAATTCCAGCGAATCTTTCTATAGTGCAGCGGTTTTTTATTTTAGGTCTTACAGGGCTGGCCTAAGCCTTTACGGGCCCTAAGCTAAATTTGATTTGGGGACCCTCCATTGCTTCTGCACTGCCAATACTAATAACTATTGTCAATGCTTGATCTTTTGAACAACTGTAAATCTAACACACCCATTAATAATGTTACTAACTGTAACTGTTTGCTTAGACTACATCATATAGCGTCACCCTGGCATGTTTGTACCCTTATCTTTTAATCTAAAAGATAGCAAGCTCACAAGAGTGAACCTAACTGCTAAATACTGTGGTATACAGAATGTGGTGTACTGAAAAGTAACAAAATAAACCAGCATACAATCAGGAAATAGTAATTCAAACATACCTTTATCTTGATGTTTTTTTTCTCCTTTGTTTTTTCTTCATTTGTTTCTGTGCTTGAGAGGGATATGCCCTTTCTTTAACATTACTTTTTAGTTGCTTTTACCATGTAACCTAATGTTAGGGTCTGACTGAGAGTCCTTGCATCAAAATGCAGTTAATGGCCATTACAGTGCACATATTCATAAATGTGGGACATGTCATGCACTCTTGGGAGCCCTCTGGTGGCCACAGGGGCCCTAAACAGATGATAAGTTCGCTTGTGCCTCAGGTCAGCTCTGTTGTCTTGCATTTTAAAACACCAGTAATAGCATGTTTGTTGTACTAGTCAAGCCTCAAAGAGTCTGATCATTTTGTGCGTATATTTCTTTTCATCCAACATGTACTAATACTTGTTATTTGATTTGTTTCCAAAGTTACTGAGCATGCCAATCATGCCAGGGACCACTTAAAAACGGAGGCAAGTCTAGAGAAATATGATGGGTGAGTATTCAAAGTAGCTGGCTTCAACATTGGTTCTTCACTGTGACATGAAATTGTAATGCTGTAAACTGTGCTGTGTCCATTTGTAATCACTTAGATAGAGCCATGTTTCTCACACATAACAACCAGCATCATCCTTTATCTCAGGCACTGTCCTGCATTTTCTGCTACAAAGTTGTTTTTTTTCTGCAACCAGTCATACTTGGCAAGTGATTTTTGGTTAGTGCTTCTCTTTTTATATTAGGATTTCACAATATTTGGCAGATAAACATGCAGGCTGTGTAACAGATGAAAATGGACAGTTTACAAAGTGCTTGACAAAAGCCATAAAACCAAGAGGTGATTAGGGCAATAAAATACAGTATAAATAATTGGATTCAAATAACAAACAATTGAACTGTTGAACTAAAAAGAGCAAATGCAGTAAAATCACAGAATAAAAACAATTTAAGAAAATACTTTTCTAAGATAATACATTTTAAGAGAGATATCAGTGAAGATAAAGGCCTTGTTTGATGTCCCTCAACAGGTCAAGACCTACTGAAAGTTTCTGAATCTCAGGCTGCATTTCAGAAGAATAGTTAGGGTCCAGCTCCATAATGTGCCTTAAAGGCATATGGAGTTGTCCTATGACTGATATGATGCTTTTGAAATATTTCATACAACACAGAGAAAATTTTAAGGAACCAAGGACTGATCTCTGTGGTACTCTGTTAGTTGTCAGTGCCTTAAAATCCAATTTAAATGATTTTGAGATCAAAACAGGGACCCAAAGTGAGGACTAACTGATTAGTCTGGACCTATTATAACTTCTAATATAGGGAATTTCTGAACAAATGTCAGAGATAGTTTTCATTAGACAGACATATTTTGCTCAGTTGCATGATATCACTGGCATCAAAAGAGAAGTATATTGGAAACTGTAACAGTGCTTTTGAAATATTTGCTCTGAAGGTAGCTTGTAGACAGACAATAGTACTACTTGAAATAGTGGAGGATTTACAGTCCCCTTCAGTCATGCAAAACGTCATTATAGAGAGATAGGAATTAAACCCTGGCTGCCCAGTGCTAAAGAAGTTCAATTACTATAGCTGATTCTGTTTTCTAAAGTCACTCACAATCACTGTATAATACATTTAAATCAACAAATCACTTACATAAGTAAATTTTATGTTTCCAGCTTAAATTGTACATGCTGCTGCAGCTCAGGGCTGTGAATACAGGAATCATGTGAGGGTAAACTGCAGCTGATAGTTGAGCATAAAGGGTATCAATAACGTGAAAGATTTTTCCT
>NW_018127931.1:1377315-1392312 GCF_001952655.1 Monopterus albus | reverse complement strand
CAGATATTCGGTCTAGCAGAGCAGAGTCTGAGTCCATTTTGCTTTTGCTCTGCAGTTCCTATAATTTAAAGGTCCATTTCTGTAAGATTTTTGAGATAGACTTAAAAGGCTGTAATGCTGGGTGGCACAGCGTGATATTCTTATTTACTGGAGGGTTTCACACTTAGACGTGCTGCCAGTTGCTATCGGGGTTTTTTGGCTATATAGTTTTTCTTTATGAATCTGGGCTCTGTTGCAAACATTGCATTCCTCTATTGCCTACAGTGCTTACAATTAAATGTATTATGCCACATGCAGCAGTGCTTTATGTAGGACCTGCAATTATTCTCAAAAGTAAGGTTAAATGTATTATGGTACTGATGTCAAACTTATGTAGTGTTGATATTTACCTGCACAGGGTCGTGTGTGTGGGTGGAGATGGGATGTTCAGCGAGATCCTGCATGGGTTGGTCACCAGGGTCCAAACTGATCACGGTGTGGACCAGAATCAACCAGATGCTGAGTTGGTGCCATGTTCTCTACGCATTGGGATCATTCCTGCAGGTGAGATTTCTCCATTATATTACATACAAGCATTACTAGGGTTTGGAGACAGCAGTGTTATTGTGATTTCATTCAAAGCTTTATTAAAGGAAAAAAAGTCACTTTCAGCTTTTCCCCTTTAGGGGTCGCCACAGCGAATCATCATACTGGCCTCTCACATGTTGACATTTGGCACATGTTTTACGCCGGATGCCCTTCCTGTCACAACCCTGACTTGAACCCAGGCCGCAGCAGCAAGAGCGCTGCGCCTTAACCACTAGCCTACCAGGGACGGCTCAAAGCTTTATTAAAGGAATAGTTCGTTATTTTGGGAAATACACCTCCTTGCATTAGATCCAAGCGTTAGATGAGAAGATTGATGTCACGCTCAGTATTTACATTATTAATGTATTTAACCAACAAATCAATCTTCTCATCTTACTCTTGTCCAAGGAAGCATCTTCCCGAAAATACTGAACTATATATTTTGTTACAGTTTTTCATGGAATTAGTGTAACACCAAAGTGACATTTTATCTCAGTAAGTAGAAAATAGTGTCAAAAACAAAACTGCTTCAAAACTTTAGTAACTTAGTAACTTGTCTTGTGATCCTATGCCTGCAAACATCTTTATGTGAAATTATAAGAAGTCAAACAAGACTGAGTCAAAGAAAAGAAATTGTAGCCTGTATCAATCACATGGTTATTAAATGCAATCAGGTTTCCTTTGTGGTTTCACTTCAGATTTAATGAATTAGAACTTCTTGTTAAAGCTCATAGTTTTGTCTTTACATTCAGTCTTACTCAGAAAAACAGACATCACTTCTCTCTAGCAGCAGACTATGTAGGACAGGTAATGTTTGCATGGCACATTATTATTTGCCAAAGGAACAGGGCATTAACTTTTGCGGTATAACTCTCTGCTGAAAGCATCAAGTTCGCACCAGGTCTCTCACATTTGCTAAAACACTGTTTGGGAAGTGTAGGAAATCACTTTTGACCACATCATGAAATAAATAACATCAAGTTCTGCAGTCACAAATTGAGCACACTTTATGTGTTTGCTGAGATAAACGTTGAATGATGGATGTCAAAGTTTTTCTTAAATTGTACAGGAGATGTGCTAGACTTTCAAAAAATTCTGGAAGAAAAATGAACGCAAATTGAAGAAATGTTATTGATTGCAGTTGTGAGCCTGGGTTGCTGGCTTACATTAGATATTCTCTATGGGTCCAACTAGGGTCCAGGAGAGGGCCAATCATTCCATGTGCTATAAATGGAAGCGTGCTGGGTGACATTTTAAAATAACTTTCATGACTAATATGAGGCTATCTGGGACACAGCATGATTTTAAGCAGTGGTTCACTAACGGAACTGCAACGGGTGTACAGGAAGAGCAGCCTTCTGTGGTTCACCGACATTCGTGATTCTATGGTCTGTGGTGACGGTTTACATTAATCCCTTGGTTGGAGCTCCTGCTGCGCGCGAGCGCGCGCAAAGCATGGTGTCTCGGCTGCAGACACACAGCACCCACAGGCTCTAATGCTTATTTTGGGGGACTTTCACCATGCCTCCCTCCCCATCTCTGCCACCCTCCCAAACTTCACCCAGTATGTTAATTGCCACACAAAGGACAATAAAACTCTGGACCTACTGTATGCAAATGCCAGGAATGCTCTGTCTGTGGGATTGACTGTGGGAGCAATATCTTGTTCCTGATCTCTCTGAAATGCTTGTTTTGTCTGGTTTTTGGGTATTCTTGATTTGTTTTTCAGAGATCCTTGTGGTGTCTGTTGTTTAGTCTCTACTGCTGTTGATATACAGGGGTTTTCCCCATTGTGGAATTAATTGTGGGAGTAATATTCTTCTTTCTGATTTCTCTCAAGTGCTATGTTTTGTCTTGTTTTTTAGGTATCTTTGATTTGCTTCTCGGAGGTCCTTGTGGTGTTTGTTGTTTTCTATTGCTGCTGGAACACTGGAATTTCCCCATTGTAGGATCAATAAAGTCTTACCTTACCTTACCTTACCTTTAAAAATCAGCTGGGGATACAGCACAGTAAATGATTGTTAGGTCAATTACAGCCTTGATTTGCATGTGTTGATTCAACTACTGCCAAAGCAGATGGGAATTAATTAAAATGTTAGGTGTGTAATGTAATCTTTTCATACAAGAGTAAAAAGGTCTAACATCTTGTCATCACAGTTATGCTTAAGCATGTAAGTGTTTTAAGCTGTCAGTGAAAACTCAGGGCTGCTGGGATGAAAGCTCTCAATATAGAGAAGTTGTTCAATATGTGTTTTTAAATGCTGTTGGTGTGTCATTTTAATGGAAGGACTTTTATTGTTAAATGTGGAATTAGAAGCATTTTGCTAACAAACCCTCAAATAGCCAAAGCCGAACCTCTTCTCAGCATCTTAACTCAAAGCATGTTTTTTTGCATGTGAAGCCAAAGCCTGATATAACTTATGTCTCTAAGCCAAAGTGTTGGACTGGATGACATGTTTATACATTATTTTGGACATAGGAACTGTAGTTTATTTTAGATCAATCCCCCATAAACTATTCTGGTGCCATAAATACTTTACTATGGTATGCACAAAAAATCCCCAACAAGTGCAATATTTATCCCTGTTTGAGGAATATTTGATAAAAACTAGTGTCAAGCAGTTTTACAAAATTATTGAATATTTAAATAATAGTCATGGTGCTGTTAAAAGACAGGAACAAATGGGCTTGGGGCCACATGCCACAGACAGGGCACATATATCAAAAAGTAATGAGAGATGGTGTTTTCATCAGAGAGGAAGACATGTCCTTGCTTCTTCTTGTAAAATAATTTAAAATGAATTACTCAAAGGTGTACCTACAACTTTCCTCACCCAGATCTTCACTTTTCCATCCTTCTTTTCCAAATGTATTAATGACTAATGATCAGTAGGTCTTTACTTTATTGATCCTTCTCTTCTGTTAATCTCTACATTGCCAGCCATTAATTAAGTTAAACTTCTTTGACTGTGAAACAGTTTGTAACCTTCTTATTAGAATGTCAGTGATGTGTCAAATAACACTAATGTAAAGTGTCCCCAACACTTTGGCAACACTTCTGCTAAAAGGCAACAATAGCAGGCATAAAGCCTTTACTATAAAAACTGCAGTCTGCTATGGAGCTAAACTTTGATTCTGTGTAGATAACCAAGGACTGTATCTTTACCACCTGGGTGTGACTCATATTTTCATCAGTATAATAATAAATAATGCTTACAAAGTCATACCTGTCTTAGTATGGTATCAAACTCCTTTGTGCCAAAGTTGAAGTTAAGGGTCAAGTATGGCTTTGTCAGTGCTTTTTTATACGCTTTCTGTCAGACATGTCCTCATGGCACCTTTCCATTGCATTGGTTTCATTTATATTGGCTGAAAGGAAATGCCAATTAACCCTGACACATTTAAAGTCAATTATTTCAAAGAAAAACAAGTATGGGTTGTTCACTAATGCCACAGTAAGATACAGTAACAAGTGCAGCCATAAATACATTCATGTACTGAAGATTCAAACTGTAAAAATATCCTTTTCATGGCATCACGAAAAGCTCTCTAGACTCAATTGTTGTCCCTGAGATAAAGAGGATCTCACTGTCAAGATGACTACTAGCAAGACAGTTTTGGGAAGAAATTTAGATTAAAACTGGAACTTCTCTGCAAAGAAGAAGAAAATATGTTGTGTGGCAGCTTATGCTCTCTTCTGAATATGCAGGCTACTGTGGTTGAATAACTTTAGGGGAATAAAACACTGCACATATAAGGGCTGAATGTCATTGAACATCTGTGTGTGAGACTTAAATCCATTCAAAGTCGGTTGGCTTTCACTGGGTATCTTTAGAAGAGTCAGATGGCATATGTCACCCCTTTTATGTTCAGCAAAATAGCAGGCAGTGCAGCGCTGTCAAAAGCAATTGGAAAATGTTCGGATGTGATTATGAAGCTCGGAGGAGGAGAAGCAAAGGCCAGATAGGTGATATTCATAGAAAGTCAGAGGAAAGCAAGAGAGGGAGCTCATCTTCATACTTATTTATGTGTCGCCCACTGAATGACAGGCCTGATCTCCTCTGTCATGCTTCTGTGAGCTAGCTCTAAACATCACTAGTTAGATTTCACTCATCTCTCCTCTTTGCTTCACTCACTCAGTCTTTTATCAGTGGCAGTAGGTCCATTTCACTGCTTGAAGATGATAAAAGTTAGGGCAAATAGGTCTGAAATTACATCATGTGGTGCAGAAAAAGAGAGACTAAGCCTTATTACCGCTCAAGTTGAAAGATTTAATGTCAAACTCAACATTTATCTCAAGTCAGGCGGTTGCTCTTATTCTTCATTTGTTGACTGAAGAGAGTTTATGATAGCACAGGACCTGGAACTATTCAATTAGTTAACCTTATGACTTAAAACATCTCCTTACTTCCCCCTAATAAAAGCAAAGCTGAAATATACTTGGTTGCAGATGTGAAAGACACACATCTGACTTCACTTATGCATAAGAAAACTCCACATCTTTGCCTTCTGTGTATCTTTATTTGCCAGCAGTGCTGCAACATACCTTTACAGTCGGTTCTGATTAAAGCTACAGTATGTAACTTCATATCTGTTTGTTGTAGAAATATGCTCTAAAACTCCTCTTGTGGAGAGGTGCTGTCAAAACATCCTGTGACCCAGATTCATTGAACAGCACTGGCAGCAGTGAAGACTTATTAGCGGTGACCCAGATTCCTAATCTAATCTAATCTGAGATTTTCAATTATTTCTGCTTGATTAGTAAGTTTTGTCATATTCTAATTTCTTGTCATTTCATAATGACAAATATCTGAAGATCTGGGCATAGTGTGGTGAAGTGTAGCAGATTGTTGTAGGACATAGTGGAGCAGACTAAACTCTTCATTATAATTTTTAAATGTATAAACTGAGTAATTTTGCAAACACTGGAAAATATCAAGCATCTGAGTCACTTATTTTATGTGGCAATAGAGTAAGAAACAAACTGAACAACAGAAATGAAGTTTGACCCACCTCTGCAACAATGCTGGGATGGGTTGACCAGCCTAACCAGAGCTGATGCATAAAAATAAACAAAACTGTGACATAGCTGAAGAATCCAATTCCTGGAACCACTTCACAGGGAAACTACACAGCTTACAAAATGTCTCTGGGGATCATTTGAGCATGGTATAAACCATCCATTAGAGTGAAAAGGGAAAGTTTACGTATCCTGCAGAAAATGTTATCAGATGAACTGGTCATGATGCTACCACAGAAAAGACAATAAAATTTGAAATTCTCTACATGTTCAACTTTCTTCACATACTGGCTTTAAACAGTAGAAGTCTGGTATGCAATTTTCATTTCACACTAGCCTTAACATTTCAGTATTGCAATGGCTAAACATCACCTTGTGCACCTCTTGTCGAACAGGTTCCACTGATTGTATCTGCTTTGCTACAGTAGGAGTCAACGATCCAGTTACTTCTGCTTTACACATCATTATAGGTGAGTGTTCCAGATGGTGTCCATATATTAGGTGTTATCAGCACTGTCTAAGATGGTACAAACACCCTCAGAAGGATTATTAGTGTAAACTCAACTGCGTGTGTCTTTAACAGGCGATTCCCAACCAGTGGATGTATGTTCAGTTCACCACAAGGATATCTTCCTCAGATACTCAGTCTCATTGCTTGGCTATGGTTTCTATGGAGACCTACTGACAGACAGTGAAAGGAAGAGATGGCTGGGTCCTGCTAGATATGACCTGTCAGGTATGAGGGCCATCATTTTTTAAACTTGAGTGACTCGTCAAGCTAAGCCTACTTGCACACTTTGACCTTGTAACGCTAGGTAACCTGAAGTTTTCCCTGGGCTTTCTGGTCTCTCTCTGGGTCTAGGCTGTGGAGGATTAATGATCTAACACACAGATAGATTCAGTGCAAATGTTTGTATAGTTCAGTAGTGAGACTCACCGGTATCAACAGTCTCACTAACACCACTAAGATTTCTTCTCTCAGTGATGCTACAAATACTTATACTCATTATACTATAAAGCACTTTAAACGAAGGCAACCACCCTATGATGCAAGTAATGAACCTGGGCTAAATTAAACTGGGACCAACTGTACAGAGGAGAAATAAACCTGGAAACCTGGGGTCTAATTTGTCAAAGCCTGCATGTAACAAAATCTATCTGTGTTTAAAACTGCCCATTTGAACAAGTTTGTATCTGCCAGACCTTCATGCACTGATCGATAACCTTGTCTGCTTGTGCATGTAAAGGCCATATATGGTCAACACATTCCTTTACAAGTCATAGAGCCCCAGAGTGACTTGTTGCTACAAAAGTGAAAAAGAAAGAAAGACACAACAAGACAGAGTCTACAGCCATGCTAGCTCTGTCAGGCTGTTTTTAGGCATTAAGAAATGCAATTAGTTATACACACACATATTTTTTTGATCATTTTTACTCTTGATTGACTTGTCAGGTATAATTAGAGTTGAATTAGATGCAGCAAATAATACACAATGCATACTATGTTTATGTGGCCAACACTGTGCATTTTTCCAGGGTTAAAAACCTTTCTGAGCCACAACTACTATGAAGGCACCATCTCTTTCCTCCCTGCCGAGGATGCCGTGGGGAGCCCCAGGGACAAGCTGCAGTGTCGATCTGGGTAAATTAAGCACCAAAGATATTCATTTCCCTTCTAGCACTGTTTTACTAACTTATCTGATGTGGTTCAATACTAGCGGTGCACTTGCCAGATCCTAAATGGGCTAAATGAGTTTACATTGTCACAAAGCCTATCTGATTTATTGTGGACCATTTGGTCTTTGCCAAAAAATTTAATGCTTTGCGGGAGGCAGTGTACAGACTTTGTTTGCAATTGTTATCAAGGCTGAAAACCATTAATCAGCAAAAATGTGGTTTTCTGAAAACCTCTTTTACCATAAAAAGTATAATATGCTATAGCATCCCTTTTTTGTTATAGACCTCTTTGAGCATTTCTAACCAAATCTTCTAATACTTAAATGTTTAAATACATGTATATGCCAGTTTAAGTTAAACTGAATTTACCTGTTTAAGCGTCTTAAAGCTTTGGCTATCACAGCAACACTGATGGTGTGATGATTGTAAAAACAAGGTGATGCTAATGTTTCAGGTGCCATGTCTGTCAGCACAAGCTTTCATCAAAGGACAAGCAGTGGGACATATCAGAGAGGGAAAAGCCTGATAAAGGTACTTGAAATAAAACAGAAAGAAACAAGGTAGAAGAATAAGGAATATGCTTTTATTATGATATATTTCAAGATAAAGGTACTTGAAGTATATCATAATAAAAGCATTTTCCTTATTCTTCTACCTTGTTATCTGCTTGTTTGTCTGTTATGAAACTATTTCCAGACCTCTAAGATGTGTGAAGATTTCTAAAGCTTTAGTTTGAGAGAAAAGACCAAAAAAAGGGAGAGAGGAGACAATCCATCACTGGTGGGTTTTTCCTTAAAGTCACACGCAAACAAAGCATGAGACATTTGCATTTGTCACTCTTTTTTGGGGGTAGATGGGTAGACTGACTGTAAATAGCCTCGTAATATCTCTCAAATTTTGCCTCATTTCCATTTTCTGTTGGGGCTGTTTTTATTCTGCAGCATGGAAAAATTCTTGATAAGTTATTGATGAGAAAATATTAACTGATTTTAGTGAAACTGCACCGCTACCCCCTCATGTCCCACTTGAGCCTTTTTGAACTCCAACATCCACCCCTGTGTCTGCTTGATAAAATTACTTGTACATCTTCCCCAGCCAGACTGGTGTATGTCTGTCCTCTCAGCAAGATGGACAACGTCACCTTCTCTTGCCTGTCCCACCAGCCATGGTGCACACACACGCACTTCATTATCTACAATCCTCTCAACTCACCAACATGACAGCACAAACCTCTGGAGGCAAATGAAATCCTGACTCCTGTGTGTGTGCACTGGCGCATGTTTGTGTGTGAGGTTTGAGCTGCCAATGAGATGTGCGTGTTCTTTCCCCTTACTAATTAGTGTTGTGATGTTAAATTCAATGCTATCTGTGAGTGGTGCACAGATAGCCTATAGAGTGTGTGTGCCTACAGTTTTTTCTAGTGTAAATATGACACAAGTGTAACCTGTTTGTGTATGATGTGTGACAGACTCCCAACTAATCAGGAGGAAAGTTGGCTTTGCCTGCTCTGACGGGGTTTGCCTCACACCAGTGCTGCTGTTTGTTTTGCTTTTTTTCCTCTTCCTGGCGAGGGAAATCTCAGACAACTGCTAAATCAATGAGGCACGACACACTCGCTTTCTGCAAATGAGCCAGCCTCTTCTCCAAAAGCAAATACTCATTTGGACACGTTCTCCTAATGCACAGCCTACAGTCCACAGTTAAATCTGTTTTTGTTTGTTTGTTTGTTTGTTTGTTTGCTTATTGGATTGTTTTGTTTGTTTTATTTTAAATGTAGCTTTAATCACTGCTACCCAATTAAAATACTGTTGTTTTTAATGCAGCCTCAGTGGACTTGTTATAATTGGTTCCTGTTATCACCTCTGTATGTTTGTTTTGCAAAATGAGGGGGAAAGGTAATGAATCGTATTGCTTTCCCAGATCACATAATTTTCCCTCTGAGGTACTCATAAAATAGTCAAATGCTAATTTGAATGTCTGTGATCACTTTTTGCAACGTACGCCAGTGCCTGGTGACAGGCACTGACAGTCCTGTGGGTAATACTGTGTCTTTGCTACACAGTCACTTGTAAACAGTCACTGGTCTCCAAGGAACAGTGTGGTGATTTGTGAAGTGCAGCCATTGCATCTGTCATTCGATATGTGGATGGCATTTAATCATTCATAACAGGAAAAGTTAAGGTTCACCCTGTCTGTTTTCAATGTATAACACGGCAGATATTGTGAACCATTACATTGCCAAATTTAACATTCAGCTTTACTAAATTGCTTTCAGCATCAAAACTTCCATCTTGGCACAGTCATCAGGGTAAAGCTGCACTGAAGATTGCTGCCAAGACATCTGGGTTTTAATGGACCCTCATCAATATCACTGCTGTTGTGTGACAAGCTTGGAACCTAACTTCAGGACTCATAAAGCATTTGCGAAATACAGAGTACGATTTCAAAACCAGCTTCCTGGCAGTAAACAGATTATTCACCTCAGTCTAGCATCAGCAACCTTGAGGCTGAAAGGAATCAGGATTTTGAAGCTTATTCTCCTATCTCTTATCTAACTTGTAGAAGTAAGGCGCTTAAGGCTGGCAGTATACTCCAAACAAAATCAAATGTGGCATTTTTGTGAATGCTGTGGAACTGAATACTGCATTGCAAACAGTTTGCTGTACAGTATATTCACTGCTACTCAAGGTCTGTTCATTCAGTGTCAGTGGAATGCAACTATTTGTGTACACTGCCAGCTGGGACCCCTAAAAGAGGACATTTAAAGTATTTCTACATGACCTCTTTAGCAAGGTTCAGTTGTGCAGTGAAGAACAATCCTGTTAAAGTTTCACAGGTAAGTTCAGTAAAATACTGGAAACTTGCTTCAAAGGACAAGTTTTAAGAGAGTTTGTAATTAATGTTTTACACTGTTGCATATTACCATAACAGCAATAATGCCAGTGAACGTGGGTTCTATTCTCTCACTTGGTTTGACTCCTTTTTAGTTGTAAAAAAAAAAAAAACTGCTGAGAGACCGGTTTTGCATATCAGAATGCTCCATAGAGTGATTTAAGAGGTTTTTTGTGTCCACAGCTGTGGAACTTGTGACATTTGACACTTGCTTGTTTCCTGAGATACAAGTTCTGCTTTTGCATAATGTGTAAGGCTTTGGTTCACATACTGTACGTTGTAGTTGTATTTGTTGCCTGTTTTTATTGCTTCCATTTCAAGTGTATCACTAATGGTTGGCTTTTCTTGTTATTTATTCAAATTCCCTTTTTTAACTTACAGGCATCAAATAGAAGAATGCACAAAAGTAAATGTGTATTATAGGGTGGCACACTAACTACAGACGTCTCTGTTTCAGATGGCAGTGGTTGGAATGTGATGCGTGGAAAGTTTATTGCCATCAATGCAGCCAATATGAGCTGTGCGTGTCCCCGCAGTCCTAAAGGCTTGTCGCCTTCGGCCCACCTCGCTGACGGCACATTGGACTTAATCCTTGTCAGGAAATGTTCCCGTTTGGACTTTTTCAGACACCTTCTTCGACATATCAACACAGATGACCAGGTAGGAAAAAACCACTTCCTGCTAACATGTATTATGTTTAGCTGCACTGTATGATTAAACATTTTCTGTCACCACTTTTTTCTATTTTTTTCCCCATACCAAGAAAGTAAAAGAGCATAAACACTGTGTAAGAACCATGCTGTTGAGAATATTCCAGAATTGAAATGAGCATAATATATACTGATATACAGTAATTTGGATGTAGCAAGGATAAAACAACACTTTTGAGATGATTTTGTCCTTGCTAAAAAGCCTCCCGCCGATCACTTTTCAGCAAAACAATCTGTGCACAGGTGAACTGTGTTAAGTCTGTAAACAAGCAAGCGGATGCAGTGTGCCCTCTTGCTGTGCTAGGACCTCCATTTGCTGACTCTGCTCAGTTTCTCAGCTATGGTTCACTTTAGTTCAAATGCCTTAGCCCTTGTGCCTTCCCACATATTATAAATAACCTCCACCCTGGTCCAGAGAGGCACCTGTAATCGCTGCAATAGGGATATGTTGTATGGGAAACAGGTTGATACTAGAATATTGCCCTGTCTTGATAGCACAAATATTGCCAGGGGAAGTCTGGTGATTTGTAATTATTACCTCAGGATAAACCTTGAGAGGTTTTCTCCCATTTATATGGATCTTATATGTAATTTCATCTAATACTGACATCCTGAGGCATATTTCACTCTACTGTATAAGATCACCATTTTGATTTTTATATTATTTGGATAGTATTTGATTAAAAGGATGAATATTATTATTGTAAGAAAGTTAGAGCAGGATATAATGCATATGCAGCTTTACAGTTCTAGGATTCAGCAGCTGAAAAGACAAACAGCTCAGAGCCAAGCAAAACAGAAAAAATAAGAAAGTCACTTTCGGCTTTTCCCGTTTAGGGGTCGCCACAGCGATTCGTCACACTGACGAATCGCATGTTGACATTTGGCACGTATTTTACGCCGGATGCCCTTCCTGACGCAACCCTGATTCAAACCCGGAGCGCAAAACAGGAAAAATACTTCAGAAAAATCATGCAGAGGTTGTTGCTATTACAGTGAAATTGAGCAACTTGAAAAAAGATTTTGTGGCTCTGTGTGACATGAAGCGTGTCCCTGGATTGCTTCAGTCCCAGTGAAATATTTTACCATCCAGATGACTGAATGAAATTACCAAAATCCATGGGCAGAATTAAATTATCAGTTCCCTGGTGATCTTACTGCAGAGAGGCCTTAAAAATAATTTTATGATAAGAGGATTTCCACAGTATGCTAAAATCTACTGCTGAGAGTCACCAGTAAGCTGTTACAGCATCTGTCTAAGACACAATGGAAATTTTGATTTGGGTCTAAGGGTAACATTTTCACTCATTCAGTCCACTACTTAGTTCTGGACAGAAATACATCAACTGTTGGATGGCTAGCTATGACATTTTGTTGTGTGTCAACAGCACATTATCTTTTTTTTTTGTTTTGTTTTACAACTATTGGATGAAGTAACGTGAAATTTGGTACAGATATCCAGATGAGTCTGAACTTTTTTAAGCTTTGTAATTAGTGCTAATTAGCAAACTTTAACATGCTAACATACTAAACTAAACTCAACAGCATGTTAGTACACTGACATTAGCTTTTAGCTGAAAGCATCACTTGCCTTAGACAACCTTGCTGCTGCTACTTAGTCACATTTTGCTTTTAGTCATACTTATTTGAATGGCTCTTTATAATGGATTAAAAAAATATGATAACGTATTAATACAGAAAGTGAAGGTATGTTGCACTGTGTTGATTGTTGGGATGGGGGTGCCATTCTTGGAGGTATGTGCTCTATTTACCTACATATATTCTTGTTTTGTTTAGCTAAAAAGTTGCTTAAATTGTTTAGAACTCAATTTACTGACTGTGGTAATTCATGTTGGATAACCTTAGCTCTCGGTTTGGAAGTGTCGTGGCTAGAGTGTGATGCCGACTAAATTAATTCAGACAAACCATCTCAATTTAAATGATCATTTAATATTACAATTATCCTGAACAGAGTAGCAGTTGAATAGATAATATGATAGTTAGGGAAACAGAGAACAGATGGAATGGATACAGTATTAAAGAAGAAGATTGTCAGAGCGCCAGTCAGTCTTAATTCAGCGTCCCCCTAGCCGGCTGGGTTCCCCACAAAGTATACTTTCCCTGTCACAGTAGCATTGTCATCCTCTCTTCTTCTCTTCTTCTGCTCTAACCCAGCTTTTTATCTGCTCACACTTACACAGCCCTCCATGGCCTGAGCCATGAAGACACGGTCCCATGCCAGCTACCCACACACCTTCTTCCGAGCATTGTCTAGAAATGTCCAGTACATGAACTTCTAGGTCGCACTGACCTAGCGCACATTTCCTTTTTCTAAACCTGAACAGAGCACACGAACAGTTCACATAAGGCTACAGCTACAGTATATCCAGTTCCTATCTGAGGAGGAAGTCACTCAGGATGTTGACCCATAGGTTAATCAAGGGGGACACAGCCCAAGATATTCTTGCCTGCGCCAGAAACAGATCAAGCTTCTGTACACACTGAGCTCAGCCTTACATCCTTACACAACTAACACAAATAATATCTAAATATGAACTACATACTGTTCTATTACATATTACCTCTGGAACCTTTTTATTGTTAACCACGACAGTCCCCCCTTCCATAGTTTTTAAACTATGGGACTTCGGAGCTCAGACTAGGGAAAATCAAAATATGACCATGTTGGCCTGAGACTTTAACGCCTCTAAACTCTAACAGTTGTAGTTAAACACTGACCTCTTCCTACATCTAAAGTTAAATCTAAAATAATTTCCTATCACAGAACTAACAACTCCTCAATAAACCTTTAACCTCAGCAGTCTTTCTCACATACTCTAATGAAACCCAACTTAAACAACTCAGTCAGTCAAGTCTCTAACGTCTCACACCTTTTCAAATTTAGTAGTGATTAACTATGGTGAATGAATCAACTGTATAAAATGACACATAACTTCCTATTCATAACAGATTCAGACAAATGAACAAACATGAACATAAAAGTAACAACAATAAACAGAAATAAACAACCGACTTTGTTCCCCTTGTAAGATAAAAGTTCATGACAGAAACATTCATAAGCACATATATCTGAATACCTCACTTCCTAATCAAATACTAATACTTCCTAATACTAATCAATGAGCCCAAGTAACACTACAAATCACTAAATAAACCTTATCTTCCTACCTCATCCAAAAGGAAAATAGAGATCAACTTTTATTACAGAGACAAACTTTTGATCTAACAATAAGTACTGTTTTAACATGACAGAACTCTCTACTTTCTAATTTCTAATTTGCTAATTTCCACAACTTTCTAATTTAACGTATAACACACTGAAAATAAACAGTCATAGAAAAAAAAGAATAACTGACCAGGTGATCCTCTTTCCCCCACACATAACAACAGAGTTTCAATGACACACACGTCTGTACTGTAAAACAAACGGCTTCAATTCTGCTACAATTCTTTATTCACTGCACATCCAGACAAAAACCCTGGAGGGCAAAATTTCTGGACGATCCCCATTCTTTTCTTTTGAGACGTAAAAAATTCCAGTGATGACGAATGCTGGGGAAAACCGTCTCCAGGCTTCTTTTGGGCGATGACCAATAAGGCCTGCAGTGAACCTCATTGTAGGAACCAGACATAGTGTAAATCCTGAAACTGAACTCAAAATACAACATAACTGTAACACAAACATTCTCTAACCAAAAATCTTCTGCTGAGAGATAAGCTGAGATGAAAATACTCAGTGACAATTAAGTAGTGAATATATGACTTGACAAGATACTAATAACTGCTATGCATGAATTGTGTACAGTATGAGTGTATAAAAATATACTGTCCAAGTCCATTGTCCTTTGATCAGTTCAGCTCCTTGCAGTTTCACTCTGTCACCACCTGCTTTTTTTCCATCCTCACCGGCTGCAGTGTCTCTCCCTCGACTGCTCTAAGCATGACTGACCTCAGTACTTCTGACTTGCACTCCCTCCTCATGAGGGTCAGATAGATGGGAACACACTTGGTCATAACCAGTACTGTCATCAAGGGGAGCATCAGCTTCACTCGAACTCCCTCCTCATCCAAGGAGTCCATTGGATCACATCTTCTCCTTATCGAATCAGG
>NW_018127931.1:1373796-1376637 GCF_001952655.1 Monopterus albus | reverse complement strand
TATGTGTGCTCTAAACTAAATCTTAACTATGATAGAATAACCATTCGCAAACAAAGTAAACACACAGGTTGACTAATCAACAAGCATAATGTTAATCTTCTACTAATTAAGTTCTTAATTCATCAAATGTTAGAATCAACCTTAAAGTATGACTTTGTTAATAATTTTACCCAACAATGAGAACACAGCTGGGTCATAATCAGTATTGTCATCAAGAGGAGCATCAGCTTCACTCGAACCCCCTCCTCATTCAAGGAGTCCCTTGGATCACATCTTCTCCTTATTGAGTCAGGACCAGCTCCAAGCCATCTCTGTCCTTGGGGACGTTCACACCATGTACAGGCCTCCTTCGCAAAGAGGGTCTCTTCTCCTCCGGGGCACCGTCACGTACACGACATCTCTTGCTTTCACTTTGGAGTCTCCATCCTTTTGGGCCTCTCTGTCCTGCAAAAAGGAAACACAAACAACACAGACCACACAGGAGCAAATAGTCCTGCGCATAGTATTGACTAGTCTAACATAAAATCTCATTTCCAGTATTGACTAGTCTAACATTCCAAAACATCACTCTATAGACTACCCTTAAAACTCCTAACTTTAAATCTGAACAACCTTTTAACAAATGGTAAGAATTTGAAACTAAAATATTTTTATCTGGCATTCATCAGAAGGTGACAGGTGTGGGTTTAAGGGCAAATCTGTGACTTCTGTGGGAAAAGATTTTAACATCCATACATGCAATCCAGGGAGGGTCAACACACACACTAAGCAGAAAAACACACAAAAACTAAAAGAACTACCATTCATTAATTTCCAATAAGAAGAAAAGTGTGTTATAAGCAGAAGAATGTACTAGCATCTACCTGAAGATATTACTAGATCTGAATAAAGCATCCAATTCAATTAGGTTGTGACAACTAACCAAAAGTGCAAACAACAGTAAGGTTTACCTTATATCCAGGTTACCTCCTGAAGAGAGTCCTCCTGTACTGAAGTTAGTCACAAGATTTACAGTATAACATGATGAGAAATAACCACTACATGTATCCATACATCCCATTACATTCAGAACACAGAGGTACAGTATTATGTGCTTGCTTGATTCGTTTTCCCATTGCCCTGTACACACACTAATGTATTTGTCATAATATTGTCCTTTTGTCCCCTACCGCATTGTGAAAATGAAAATCTAGGCAACGGCTATTACATCCTTGCCAGACCCTCTTGAAGAACTTTAGGGTCCTAATACTAAAACAATCAATTAATTAACCAATTATGCAATTAACAAAAACTAATCTACAACCCTTTTTGATAATCCATCAGCTGTTTCCAAAAGCTGAAGCTTCTCTGCTTTCTGTGTCTCAACCATTCACTAGGTTTCTCTGTTTCATATATCGGTACTTCAAGTTTATTGTTACTGAGTTAAAGAGTTTGATATCAGGACTTCGAGATCCTAGTAAAAATGACATGTGACCTTCACACTGAAAAGAAAAAGATCTGGAATCTGTGGAGTCACATTAAGCTGAACCACACCTAAAGAGAGAAGATAAAAACTAAATCAATCAAGATGTAATTAAAACATCATATAACCATGATCCTCGAATGATCAGCATCCAAAACATGAAAGAACACAATAAAACATGAATGCTAACTGAGCTAGTGAGAAGCCACATTTCAACTATTTCAGGTAAATTGTCTTTTAAAAATAATTTCACATAGTCTGGGAGAGTGAAGTCCAGCGTGTACTGTAACAATGATTAATTCAACAATTCATGTTCAACTCCACCATATGTATTTTTCTTACCATGGTCGGTCCAGGAGCCCCAGCTACTTTACTGTCTTTAACTGTAAGAGGACACCACTTGTCCCTCCTCTGACCAGCTGTCCATATATTTCACCTGTTCCTTACAGTACAGTAATTTATACAGTGAAGCTTTGTCCCTATTCAGCTAACATTGTTAGAAAATCATGAAGCAAACAATCAAAGAGTCATGAAGTCCTGGTAACACATCTCATAGTCCGATACATCATTTCCTCAATGCACTGGAGGACAGTACATGAGATCTTACCTGCCAATTTCCTCAGGTAATCCTGCTAAATTTATTAAACACATGAAAACAGCAGCACTCTGAAAGATGCAGAACAGAAGTCAATCATATTAAACCACTTGACCTCAGGTGGAACATTCAACAACAGTGCATGTAAATTTGGAACTTCAGTTTAAAATTCACTACAACCTCAATTAAATATCTAAGAGAATGAACACACTGCTTAGATAATGTAGAAAATGTACTACTTAATACTTGCGTTTGTCCACTATCAGTACTGGCAAGATTGACGTGTTACTGCATGAATTTCGCTATATAATCATTGAGCCTATGTGTTTTAACCCATAATCTGTATTTACCACAAAACATGTGAAGAGCTGTTTTCCATTTTTCCCTTTTTTTCTTCCAGCTACCTATTTCTTTATTATGATAAGAAAAAATTATATTTGAACCTTCTGTTTCTTAAATCAAATATGTGAGTGTACTTTAAACTCAGTTTTAAAATATTGAAGAGTGCAGTGACTTTGACAGACAGGGAGTGGGGCCTCTTGACAGATCATCATTAATAAGTTCATTCACATTCTAATTAAATTTATAAAGGTGTTATCCACATCCCCAGATCAATACACCATGGCCTCGGCTTTTCTCTTTCTTTGTCCTTTGCCCCCACAGTCATTTGATTTTGTGCAGTCAGAACCACAATATCACATTCCATACACCAGCTCTTGCAGCTCAGCAGTCTCTCTCCTTGCTCTGGGACTACAGGAAATAGAGTTTGAAAAAGTCAGCATGA
>NW_018127931.1:1367072-1372962 GCF_001952655.1 Monopterus albus | reverse complement strand
CGTTCTCCTGTTCCACTTTTGAGATAATTTATAAATTTCCTCCGCCAGCAACGGATTTTTATTCCCAATCACTATGAGTGGAGACTTGTTTATCATTTCAGATGCCATGACTCCTTCTTATGCCGTCACGCAACAGTTTAATGCTACTACCTTAGACTTTACTTTACAAATGTGGAAAACTGTTTAAATTTACATCCTATCTTACTGCCTTAATCTTAGCTCTCTCCCTCCTCTGTGTCTCTGTGCACGTTTACGTCACAGACACACAGGACTGCTCAGGGGGAGGGTAAGAGGCGGAGCATGCAGCTCTGAACCACACTCACTTCCAGTTCGTATCTAACCAGCAAAAGTCAAACTTCTCACTTCCCCCCTTTAAAACTACAGGCATTAAAGCAGCAAGCCACTATTACATATTACCTCTGGAACCTTGTTTATTGTTAACCACTACAGAAGCTAATGCTAGTTAGCAGCTGTTGAGAGATGACACATACATTGCAAATGAATCCATTTCTTTCCTTCTGTGCTCAGACTGAATGCTAAAGTGGATATTTGGACATAGATGAAGCAGCCACTATTGTATGTAGCTCTATGGGATATTTATTTTTCTAAATTAACTTACAGATGCAGCCATCTTAAATTGCTGGCTTTACTGCGGTGGAACCTTGTCCAATTCGTGACAAGTCTGTGCATGGCCCCTGCTCTTACCTTTTATCCCTCACGATGACACTGTGTCTGCAACGCTGCCCTTTTAACGCCCCTGAGCACGGTGCGGGCAAGCCACCCACAGGGTAGTATATATCTGCCAGGTGGAGCAGTGTTTGCTGTAGTTTACTGTGGAGAGGCCAACTGATAATAAAATCCTTCTGTTAATGTCCAGAATTGCTGGTTTTATGGTTATGTGTTGACTCTGTGAGTCTGAATCTGTGAGTGAACACATAACCATAAAACTTGTTAAACCCTGTCTTTGAGGAGCACCTCCTTAGCTCATTCAGTTCAGCAGCTTCTCTCTCATTAGTGATCTGTTTTTGTCACTTGCAATTTGAGAGAAGGCTAGTTCAGACTTTAGCTCTGGACACACTCCTTGGATATCTTTTGTATTTTTATTGCTTCAGTTTTTCTGCTCTTGTTCCTCCACAGGTTTATTTGCTTGATCTATGTAACAATGTCTGTGCAGTGCAGCTTTAGTGCTTGTTTGGGTGTGCATGTGCACGTTGTAGCACACTTCATTTGTTGTGCATCACCAACGTGATGATGTCAAATATGATGTAGCAGAGGGGAAACAAGCTCGTCTGCTGGAGAGCCAAGCTGGGTCGGTCGGCAGTGGGAAAGCCATCAGAAGTCAGTTAAAGGCCGGTTTAGCCGAGTATAAAAAAACCCATGTATACATGGTACTTGGGAAAGTGGTATTAGATTACACTACTAGCTTGTTATGTATCCGTTTTTAGTTCACTAAGCAGGTACTGTCCCTGTCTTAAATGACTTAAATGTGCATAGAGTAAAGATCCAATACAAAAATTAACATTTTGCAGAGGCTGTGGCATAAAGAAAATTAAGAAAACAGCTTTAAATAACAAATGTTCAAACACATAAAACAACAAGGTGTGTTGACTTTTTTCTATTGCACCCCTAGAGCAGATAGGCCAGATCTGGCCTCAGTCTGGTCCTGTATTTATTATTGTACTGTGCAGTTTATATTGAGTTTACATTGTAATCTCACTCTGTTGGCTACTTTCACGGATGATTTTTGTACAGGTGAGTTCCCCAAAATGAACAGCTCTACACCTCTGCAGACAGGTGGGTGGGTTTGGGGGTCAGGGCTGGATAACCATGGAGGTGGCCTTATACCTGAGAGGCATGAATTGCCATGAGCACTTCATTTAAATACAAATCAAGACCAAGATCAAAGATTTTTATTGTCAATTCACTATATGTGCAGGACATACAGAAAAATCAAAATACTGTTTCTCTCTCACCTAAAGTTGAATGCCCATACCATTTAAGAAACTAAAATAGAATAAAAGTAGAATAAACACAGAATAAATAGAAGATGAAAACTGAATTCAAGTAATAAACTAAAGGATAAACTAAACGGTACAACCTAATAGGCTATGATGAAACTCAAAGCCATGTGCAAACAGTGACAGTAGTGCAAATAATAACAAAAAAATTGCCAGGTAGCATCACCAGGGGTGTTGGTGATGAGATGCATAATATCTTATGAAATGTACATGGACAGCAGTGGAAATGACCAACAGCAGCAGATATGATGTAAAAAAAAACAGTCAGCAGCAGATTCACATATAATATGACAAAAATAGGGAATGTATTGAATTTGTGCAAACAGTAGGAGTAGTCTTTTTATGTTCAAATGACTTATCTACAGCCTTTGGCTGGCAGTTGTGCTCTTTGTCCCTCTCTACATCTCCAAACTGTTCCCTCTCTCATTCAGTTTTGTTTCCTTTCTTTTAATGGGTCAGAGACATTGATCATTGTGTAGATAGCTGGTATGGGAAGGTGTTGATGAGAGAGAGCCATCTGAACTGAGTGAGCTACGGAGGTGCTGCTCAAAGGCTGTGCATGCTGCACTCACTGTAAGCTGTGCAGGGGTCATGTTATTATGACAAATTACAGTATGTTGTTATAATGAAAAAATAGCCTAGAGTATGTTGTTAAAACGAGGAAATACAGTATGTCGTAATAAAAATGTTTTAAAAGTATCTCATAAAACAAGTACAGTAACTTGTTATAATGAGAAAAAATTCTCATTAAAATGAGATGTACGCTGCCATTGGCAGTTCTTGTTGCATACTATGAAATATAGTCCTGCAGGCACCACTGATATTCACTATACACAACTGCATCACTTTGCAGACTTGGATGTTTTTCTGCACGCAAACAGCTGAGCTGTTGCACATAGATTCACACTTTACACTGTGAAACCACAAAACGCCTATGGTCAAGATGGGCACAGTGCCACTACTGGGTATTAATGAATTTTCAGATGAACAAAGCAAGCAAGCATCATGCTGGTTTAATTTTGATACGCGATGCCTTAAAAACAAAGAGCACTGGAGTTGTCTCTTTTAGCCAGTATTAACATGATACAATTTCAAAGAAGGCTTGGAACAAGGTTATGCACAATAACCTACAATATATGATGAACAAGAAATGATTCTTTGCTGTAATTTAGCTCAGGTGAATTGCCCTAATGTGGGACATTTTTGCATTTTGGACTTCTAGAATGTACTGCGATGTGAAGCCAGTACATTAATACCCACACCTAGTAGACTACCATTCTGAAGTCCTCAGGATATGTCCTAGCGAGCCCAAAAGAGAAAATACTGATATAAGCTTTCATCTAATCTGACTGTCATAATGTGTAATATCAGAGGTGTGGTGCTATTTGATGAAGTACTGGAGTGAACCTATGATGCACGTGAATGTACGCAAACAGTTAAGTTGTAGCCTGTTTGGAGGGCCATGTAAACACTTTTCCAGCTACGTGGCAACTGTAATTGCCCACACAATCAAAAGTTACACTGACTTTATTCTCTGTTGTGGTAGAATAACAATGTGAATAAGTATTCATTTGTCACAGGGTGAATGTTATAGTCATAACTAGGGCGTAATCTCCACAGGGGTAGGTTCCACCCAAAATATGAAAACGGACACTTGTCCCCCTACCTACTCCCAAATATTTGTCATGACCAGTCATGAAATGCCACCTAAATCTATAAGAAAATAGATGCTCTCTGCTCCAGTGTTAAACCGACTCCAAAATATACTGATAGCTCAGTGAGCTCCACCTGCTTCATGTCGGTTTCGTGTCAACCAGCAACAGTGAACACATCAGCTGTGTGTGGGGCTCACAACTGGACAGCATATACCAAAGTTTGGCCATCCTGTGCCCTGCTTGTGTCATATAGATTTATAGCAGATCACTTGTGGGTGCACAAATAAAACAGTCTGTTTAAATCCCAGCAACGCTTAAGTTAAATGTGAAGTATGTTTCTGCTGCTGATCATTAAGTCTCCATGGCCCCTCACAGATTACACTCTTTTTTTGTCAGTCTGGATGATTTGTCTTTTATACTGCTCAGTCCCAAACGGGGTTGCAGGAGCCAGTCCCAGCCAGCAATCAGGTGAAGGCAGGGTACACCCTGGACAGGTCGCCAGTCCATCGCAGGGCCAACACACACTCACACGGAAATTTAGAGACACCAATCAACCTAAGCTTGGACTTTCAGAGGAAGCCGGAGTACCCGGAGAAAACCCACACAAGCACGGGGAGAACATGCAAACTCTGCACAGAAAGGTCGTGAACCCGCAACCTTCTTGTTGTGAGGCAACAGCGCTAACCACCGCGCCACCGTGCTGCCCAGTCTGGATGATGTGAGTTTCATTCTGTGAGTTGTCTTGCGTAAATGAAATCTGTAATTGACCCTAAACTGCGTCGCTATGAACCATCCATGTCATCAAATGTGTGGTTGAACAAAACATACAAACACTCATGGGTGCCATTTGAACATCGGAGCACACATTGTTTGAATTGAAGTTGTGAATCAGTCAACACACCGTAAATTTTATTGTCACAACTTAGACCATTCCATTTTGTAAGACATATACTTTACTGATGATTGGATCTTCAAGCACTCACAATAATGCAATGTTATGAATTCCAACTGGATTATGCCAGTAGTCCTATTCTTTTTCATCTCTTGGAGAGAAAAAAAGTGGTGGAGTGTCGTTACAGTGCATTCTGGCAGCACTACACCTATGGCTAATATGTCTCTTTTGCTTTTTTTATATTACATTATCACAGAAATGCTCCCAGCCAATGTCTGTTTTGTGCCAAAATATCAGATCTTCCAGCACATGACTCTCACAGGTCTTGGATAAGAGAGAACAAAACTGAAAATTGACACCAGAGTAAAATTCAAGGTGCTTCAGAGATGAAATTGCGCTTTATGCCTTCGCTGCTCTCCCCACTTGCTTCTCTGACTGAACAAGTAGGTTATAAAATAGTAATCTGTACTTTAAGACAGTACAGTGAGACATGGCCATTAAACCCTCTTGTGTTTAATGAAGCTTATCATTTTACAAGGTCCACATAACTGTGGGGTTATCAAATCAAATTTTATTTGTAAAGCGCCAAATCACAACAAAAGTCATCTCAGGACACTTTACAAAGTAAGGTCTAGACCCTACAGTTATCACTATTATTACAGAGGGAAAACCCAACAAATCCCCCTTGAGCAAGCACTTGGCGACAGTGGGGAGGAAAAACTCCCTTTAACGAAAGAAACCTCCAACAGACCCCGGCTCTTGGTGGGCGGCCTTGCCTCGACCGGTTGGGGTGAGTGGATAGAGGAGAGAGAAAAGAAGAAAAGCAACAAGACATAACAAACAATCAAACACTGGTCAGGTTGATGTTGCCGGTGACTGCTCATCAGAGATGTAGAGCTCCAGAGCCAGGGCTACCTGCAGAAAGGTACAGGGAGAGAGAGAGAAAGAGGACACACTACGAGAGAGAGGAGACACAAAGTTAGTGATGTGTAATGGTGGCATATAGAAACATAGAGAGAAAGGAAGGAGAGGAGAGGAGAGGGGAGGAGAGGGGAGGAGAGGAGAGAAGAGGAGAGAAACTCAGAGCATCATGGGGCCCCTCAGCAGCCTAGGCCTATAGCAGCATAACTAAGGGAAGGCTCAGGGTCACCTGATCCAGCCCTAACTAGCTTTATCAAAAAGGAACGTCTTAAGTCTAATCTTAAAGGTAGAGAGGGTGTCCGTCTCCCGAACTGAGACTGGGAGTTGGTTCCATAGGAGAGGAGCTTGATAGCTAAAGGCTCTGCCTCCCATTCTACTTCTGTGGACTCTAGGAACCACAAGTA
>NW_018127931.1:1356747-1366755 GCF_001952655.1 Monopterus albus | reverse complement strand
ACTGGAGGCAAGAGCTATGTCATCTAAAGTAACTATATGATTAGACAGCAGATTTCTAAGGTTTTCAGGCCCAAGCACAATAACTTCAGTTTTGTCAGAGTTTAGAAGTAAGAAGTTGCAGGTCATCTAGGCCTTTATGTCTTTAAGACATGCTTGAAGTTTGACCAGCTGATCTGATTCATTTGACTGCATAGATAAATATAACTGAGTATCATCTGCATAGCAATGGAAATTTATGTTGTGCTTCCTGATAATATTGCCTAAAGGGAGCATGTATAAAGTGAAGAGAATTGGGCCTAACACAGAGCCTTGTGGAACGCCGTGACAAACTTCAGTCTGTGTGGAACATTCATCATTAACATGAACAAATTGAAATCTTTTTGATAAATAAGATTTGAACCAACTTAGAGCAGTTCCTTTAATCCCAATAACGTGTTCAAGTCTCTGCAGTAAGATGCTGTGATCAATGGTGTCAAAAGCAGCACTGAGATCAAGAGGACAAGTATGGAGACCAGTCCTTTATCTGAGGCTAGGAGAAGATCATTGGTGACTTTCACCAATGCTATCAGGAATCGGTGCGTGATGCTGCCGAAAAGTGTTTGGTGAACTCAATTAAATGGCCAGACAAGGCTACGTGAATAACCGTCCCTTTATTAAGAGCACAAACGCTGAGCAGAAAAACAAGGCAAGACATGGTGAACACACGAAACACACTTACAGAGGGATGTTACAGTCCATGGTCAGAGCCAGCAAACACGTACAGCAAAGGTAATCCAGAGTTCGTAGTCCAAAGGGGTAGGCTGATAAATCATACACAGTAGCAGTCCGAACCAAGAGGGCAAGGCAGAACAGAATAGTCAGAGTATGGATGTGTTGATTAGGGGAAAGACGTCTTTGAGCAGCCTGGACAGGATGGGGTCCAGGAGACATGTTGATGATTTAGATGAAGCAATTGTTGAGGTCAACTCAGAGAGATCTATGGGTGAGAAGCAGTCCAAGTATAAATGAGGTCTCACAGATGTTTCTAAAGCCACTGTAGTAGATGTCACATCTGTGAGAGCTGTGGGAATGGTCCAACCAATTTTTTCTCTAATAGTTGTGATTTTATTTGTAAAGAAGCTCATGAAGTCATTGCTGCTGAGATCTAAGGGAATGTTACGCTCAACAGCACTGTGGCTCTTTGTCAGCCTGGCTACAGTGCTGAAAAGAAACCTGGGGTTGTTCTTATTTTCCTCAATCAGTGATGAATAATATGTGGTTCTGGCACTATGAAGGGCTTTTTTATATGTTATTAAATTATCTTTCCAGGCTATGAAAAACTCTTCTGACTTAGTGGAGTGCCACCTCCTTTCCAGTTTTTGTGATACCTGCTTTAGGGAGCGGAGCTGCGAGCTGTACCATGGGGCTAGCCTCCTCTGTTTCACTGCCTTCCTTTTCAGAGGGGCAATATAACTGGGTATCATCTGCATAGCAATGGAAATTTATGTTGTGCTTCCTGATAATATTGCCTAAAGGGAGCATGTATAAAGTGAAGAGAATTGGGCCTAACACAGAGCCTTGTGGAACGCCGTGACAAACTTCAGTCTGTGTGGAACATTCATCATTAACATGAACAAATTGAAATCTTTTTGATAAATAAGATTTGAACCAACTTAGAGCAGTTCCTTTAATCCCAATAACGTGTTCAAGTCTCTGCAGTAAGATGCTGTGATCAATGGTGTCAAAAGCAGCACTGAGATCAAGAGCACAAGTATGGAGACCAGTCCTTTATCTGAGGCTAGGAGAAGATCATTGGTGACTTTCACCAATGCTATCAGGAATCGGTGCGTGATGCTGCCGAAAAGTGTTTGGTGAACTCAATTAAATGGCCAGACAAGGCTACGTGAATAACCGTCCCTTTATTAAGAGCACAAACGCTGAGCAGAAAAACAAGGCAAGACATGGTGAACACACGAAACACACTTACAGAGGGATGTTACAGTCCATGGTCAGAGCCAGCAAACACGTACAGCAAAGGTAATCCAGAGTTCGTAGTCCAAAGGGGTAGTCTGATAAATCATACACAGTAGCAGTCCGAACCAAGAGGGCAAGGCAGAACAGAATAGTCAGAGTATGGATGTGTTGATTAGGGGAAAGACGTCTTTGAGCAGCCTGGACAGGATGGGGTCCAGGAGACATGTTGATGATTTAGATGAAGCAATTGTTGAGGTCAACTCAGAGAGATCTATGGGTGAGAAGCAGTCCAAGTATAAATGAGGTCTCACAGATGTTTCTAAAGCCACTGTAGTAGATGTCACATCTGTGAGAGCTGTGGGAATGGTCCAACCAATTTTTTCTCTAATAGTTGTGATTTTATTTGTAAAGAAGCTCATGAAGTCATTGCTGCTGAGATCTAAGGGAATGTTACGCTCAACAGCACTGTGGCTCTTAAACTATCTTTCCAGGCTATGAAAAACTCTTCTGACTTAGTGGAGCACCACCTCCTTTCCATTATTTGTGATGCCTGCTTTAGGGAGCGGAGCTGCGAGCTGTACCATGGGGCTAGCCTCCTCTGTTTCACTACCTTCTTTTTTCGAGGGGCAACGGTATCAAGTGTATTATGCAGGAAGGCTGCAGTACTATCAACAAGATTATCGATTTGTGTGGGAGTAAAGTTAAGGTGGCCTCTTTCCACTGTGTTGGCAAACAGCACTGAAATCCAGTGTAACAGATAATAATTGTATATTTGGTGCAGTACCTGTATGATAAGGATTATGTTCAGACAAGGCTATTTGTATAAACCGTGGCCTAAACAAAAACACGACTCTGCAGTGTGAATACAGTACTTCAGGCAGTCACCCTCTGGTTTGTGTGTTTTGAGAACAAAGTGACATCTATTGGTGACATCGTGCAAATCAAGGAATAGCTATTTAATGAGCGTGTTTAGTGTGGAATCTAGACATGCCTTAGGAGAAGGGGAGCTCACTGAAGGCTTACGTTAACCATATACCAGCTGAATACCATTCTGCTGGTGGGGGCACAGTTCTGAGTGCCTACATCTGTATAGATGTATGTATGATGGATAATGAGCCTGGTGCTCCAAACATGGAACATTTACCTAAAATTCCACCTGACATCAACTTCCCATACTATATTGTTGTCTCAGTGTTCTCGATTTTAGTGTGGTATTTTGGCAGTGAAAAGTTACTTTGTAGTGCATCTCTAGTTGCCTTTGCTGCTTTAGTTGCAACACAGTAAGGTAGTCATATGAGTAGGGTGAGTGGGACTTTGCATCAGAGTTCACTGTAATATCAGCATCACTGTCCAGCCAAGCAGAGAGAAACAAGGAGTGAGAAGCCACTAAGTGTATTCATGGCCTTGTCAGAAAGCCTTTTAGGCAGACCGTCCAGCATGAATGCAAAGTGGCCGCAGTCATAAAGTGGGTCTGATGTGAAATAAATGGCTGTCACTCTTTTGGCTTTTAGGATGAGAGAGGGTGAGAAATGGAGAGGTGGGAGGGAGAGAGAGAGTGAATGAAAAAAGAGAAGGAATGAGAGAGAAAGTGGCACCCCATGAAGTCAAATAAAATAGTGCATTGGACAAAGCTGACCCTTTCTGCGACACTGAGGGAGATGAAAGCGGATTTTGACAAAATAATTTCTTTTCATCTCTCTGTCTTTCTTCTATTCAGTCCTCTGCCATTTGCATAGTTTTTATGCCCCTCTATTGTATCTGACCTCTCCCTCCTTCCATTTTGTATTTGATCTCCTGTTTGGTGTTTTCTTCTTTCATATTAAAAGATAACTACATGTGCTTTTGTTTTTCATTATAAAATCAGCAGGACAAAAGACAGTAGAGGAGAAATGAACTTTTTTACCTCACTCACCAGGAGCTAGGAGACTAAAAAAGAATTACACAGGACTCATCAATTTACTACTATAATATAATCATCATATTTTAGAGAAATAGTTCAGTGTCCATTTAAGCAGTTAATGTTCAATTTGTGACATTTATGTGTTCAAAAAGTTCAGGATGTTATCAAAAGACAGCCAGTTCCTGGTAGATTCTAAGTGCTTTATTTTCCTGCCAATGCAATTTCTACGTTGTCTCATTTGCAGTCATTATGCAATTTTCCTCGGACGCCTCTACTTTTGTTTGCAGATTGGTGAGTTTGGTATTTTCCTGGCATGAATGACTGCACTTATGCTAAGGTGAAAGGAGAGGTGCAGTTGAGGCCATGTGTATGCTACTTTGGCAGTACAGTGCAATGTTGGTGCTTGTTTTGACCCAAAATAGCAATAACATTAACACCCGCTCAGACCAACTCTAATCTCATTTGCAGGTGCATTTCCAATTTTCCTGATAATCGCTTAGGCTGGGAAGCATGATATCAAGTACCCAAATGTATTTTAATGGCCACACCAACTTAAAAAGAACCCTTAAATCCACAGCTGATGTACTGGAATTCACCCTGAATAGTTTATTGCATATTATGAAGATTATTTTTAAATAAGAAAAATAAACCAGTCCTCAGTATGTGGCTCTAGATATGAATATGGTCAAACAGTGTTGGCACACGTCTGAACGCACCATCTGTAGCCTACTTAAAGGATGCAGCCAGAGGTAATCTGCAGTTGGTGTTTGAGAATCCAAATCCATGTTAAAAAAATTACATATAAAAACACATGAAAGCAGCTCATGAGCCAAGATAAATAACAAACACCATGCAGACTTCCTGATTTTTCCTGTTAGGCAGCAGGTAAAGTCAGTCTGACCTCACTGTGCACTGCTGTCACTGTTAAGTTACAGTTTCTTCAACCGAGCAACCTTGAACCTTCATTACTACTGTGGGGATATGCATTGTGTCTCTTTTTGCATTTTATGACTGTTTAATCATCTTTGAAAGCAACTGTAGGTGGAGAATAAAGTAGATGATACATCCACTACCTGTGTGCTCTGGCCGTCCACAGTCAGCTTCAAGACAAACACAGTGATTACCATATGATTTTTAAAACAGTGAAATGTTTATAAAGTTACATGCAAGACCCCCGTTGATTTCTTGTACTAGATGCAGCTGTGAGTAGATCACACTGTGTAATTGCTGCTGGTTACAGGACCAGAGAGATCTTCCGCGCACAAAAGCTGGTCAGTAATATTAGCAGACTGCTGAGTCAGTATTTATGGGTGGTACTTCTACATAAATAGTTTTGTCACTGTCATTTTAAGAATGGAGTATGTAACTGGCAGGAGAAGAAGATATAGGGAAATCCTTTCCTAAATACATATGATATCAGTCAGTCAGGATCTTCGCCCTGCAGTTCACCTCTGGCTGCATCCTTTAAGTACAGATGGTAGATCCTGATGCACACCAACGCTATTTGACCATATTCATATCTATAGCCATATGCTGAGGGCTAGTTTGTTTTTCTTATTTAAAAATAATTTCCATGATATGCAATAAATTATTCAGAGGGAATTCCAGCAGATCAGTTGTGAATTTATGGGTTAATTTTAAGTTGGTGTCTATTAAAATCCATTTGGGTACCTGAACTAGTGCATCCCAGCCTAGGCACTTGTCAGGGAAATTGCAAAGGCACCTGCAAATGCAATAAGGTGGTGTGAGCAGGTGTTATTGTTATCACTATTTCGGGTAAAAACGAGCACCAAAATTGCACTATTCTGCCTAATTAACATACACATGGCCTAAACTGCGCCTCTCCTCCCACCTCAGCGTAAACACATTCATTAATGGCAGGAAAATACCAAACACACTAATGCGCAACAAAAAGTAGACATATGCCCAAGGAAGGTTGCATAACGACTGCAAATGAGGCAATGCAGAAATTGTGCTGGCAGGAAAATAGAGCCATATGAGTTTTATCTCATAAGACAAATTGGGGTGACGGTCGATGCTTGATGCATATTTTGTTTGCTTTTGTTGACCTCGATTTTGGAAGTGGAAATAGAGGAAAAATATGTACTGAATTTAGTTCTAAGCCACAAAAATACAGTGAAAACTATACCCAAATATATCACACCATTTTGAAATGTTTAGAATTTAGTACACATTCATATATTGTTAGTTTGACCTCATGCCAGAGCTCAATAGTCATGCATATTGCTATTTTTGTAAAAGGTTAGTTTACATTTTCACGAAACACTATATACCTTTATCACTTGTCTGCAAATGCGCTTTATGTGTTTATTTCCGTATAACCCTCTGATTAAAGCAACCTTGTGTAAACATGGACACTAGGGTAGTCATATAGTAAAAACACAATTTTTAGAGGCCACGGCATGCTTTTCCTTGTTTTCTGGCTTATCTGTAGTGTTACAGCGGTGAAATCCTAAACGTGACCTGTACGTGACCTGTTTTCTAGTACTTCTATGCAGAAGCAACTCGCTTTATACAAGTCTTGCAAACTCTTGCTCACGATACTTTTTTCCTGCAATGTAAATTCTAACGTGATAGTTTAAGGATTTCCTTGAATGGCCATAATTGCCAGGCAGTTTTGCGTTCATGTGAGCTTGCCTGACATCCACAAGTGCCATTATAAAAGTGGAATTTTTCGACTGCCCGTGGTTTTGTGGATATATTTTACCTCCTGCTGCCTGCATTGTGACCAGAGGATGTGGAGAAAAATATAAGGCCTGAGGTTACTGCATGTCCAGGAACATTCCTGTACAGGGACTCACGGTTTTACCTCACCAGGTCTAGCTTAGGATCAGCTGGCTAGTGAAGCATCCCACAGCAGTGAATGATCAGCTCATCAATGCTGGATTCCCCTGGAGCAATGTCTGTTAATGCTTTGTTTTTGTAACATTAGAGAGAATTGGTGTAAGGCTGGAGAAGTTACTATCCCTACAATATTCCAGTTAAAATATGGGGTTTCTCAATTATCCGCTTTGTTTAGAGTGTTACAAATCTCTTTTCATCTGTACATATACCATTGTTTACCTATCTAAGGAGGAGAAATTCTAATAAATTAATGCTATTGTGGTTCGTTGTGCTGTTCATTTTCGACACAACACCGGCAGCATGAGGTGTGTGTGTTCACTAACTGTCCTTTTGTTTTTAGGAATAGGCTCTCTGGTTTTATCCTTCTGAAATATTTACAGACTATTTTGAGTTATGATGGGTGCAAAGCTAATCAGGAAGTTCCCAAGATTAAACATTAAATGGCTGGAAATGAGTATTCCATGGGCACTTTAAAAGAATGCATTTGACTCTAAAAAGCATTTTCTCCTTCTTCTTCTTCACAAAAAAACAAAAACAAATGAATTTTCTGAAGCACAAACAAATTACATTCTTCAGAACGGGGCCTTAACCTCTGCACCATATGTGAACACATCTCTTCCTTCATCCATCTGTCCGGCTTCCTATCTCTTTTTCATCTGTCTCTCACCCATTTCTGCTTCCCTTCCTAGTTTGACCACTCATTTGTGGAGGTCCACCGGGTGAGGATGTTTCATTTCCAGCCACTTTACCAAGAGTCGATTTCACTGGACGATCTGAACGAGACTCCAAAGAAGACAGGCTGCAGTCCCATGTGCCCTGCTCCAACAGCCTGCAGCTACAACACTATCTACAGCAGTTGGACCTGTGATGGAGAGATCCTGCCTCACGCTGCCATCCAAGTCAGGTACTGTATCTAATCACAGAATCACCTGTGAATGTATAACTCCAAAAGTAGTAGTTAATTCATACAACTTAGACCAAGCTTTTCAGTGTTTTGTTAGAAATAAATGGCAGCTAATACTGGAAAAAAAGTACTGTTATTTACTTGTAATTATGAATGTTTGCCTGTGTATGACTTTTTAACCCTGTGAAATTCAAACAATCATTTGCTTGCTGAAGACAGCCACAGTTCAATCATTATTTTATATTTTGCCTGCTTCTTTTGCATTTGGGGGCGACTGTGTTTCAGTGGGTAGAGTGGTTGTCTTCCAACCGGAGGGTTGGTAATCTTAGTAAACATTACAACAGCTAAACATCACCATAGTAGAATTCTCACTCTGAGCATGTTAGTATGCTGATGTTAGCATTTGGTTTAAAGAACTCTTGTACCTTGACATTTTGGTAACAGAAACAGGAAAAAGTGATGTGCAGCATCTGTAAAAATGGAACGGGGCAATATCAAGGAACAGTAACGGGTGCTGATGCTTAGTATTAACTGGTAATACATGGTTAGACAGTAATGGGAGCAGCAGTACCATTAGAACTGCTAGTATCTGATCAAGAGACTTTCACTTTTCCCTGCTGGACAATCTTGGCAACTTGGTGGAATCAGTCCCCCTCATTTTTCTGGCTGTGTCCACACTTCAGCTTCCCCCACTATCAGATCTCTATACAGCCAATGTGGCACTGCTTGACGCATCATTTATTTCATGCTCCATTGTACTTTGCCAATGATGCATGGCACTGTAATGTTGCTAATTTAATGGCCCTTCCTATGTTAAAAGGCTACTCCCCTTTAATTAAAGCAGAAATCTGTCCTTTTATTACCCCTTCCTCTTCACTAATCGTTCTTGGAGTGAGCCATCCAGAGTGCTCCTTGGGTAATTAATGGTAAGAGCCCAGGTGAAACTGAAAAAAAGGAAGAAATGTTGAAGAATTTTGTTTTAGAAGAGAGAAATACACATTTGAAAGTGAAACTCAAGGCACCACAATGAATGAGCCTAACAATTAAGAAAAGTGAGAGTCCACTCAAGTAATTACATGCTGCTTCCTTGATAGTTACTCTGTGTATTGTATTGAACTTTTGGTGTTTTTGTTTTATATATGAATAGCATTCTGAAAACAAACCCTTTACCCTAAGGTTAAAACTGTATGTTTCCATGCAGTTCCATTAAATTAACTTCTGGTAAAGTAAATAAACAGTATTTCAGTAAAAAATACAGATGGCATATACTGCTGTAAGCATTTGTAGAGCATTTTTTGTTCTTTAGGCTCTGTGCTTCTAGCTTATATCTTCTATATTTCCAACACCATTCTTTCTATACTTTCTCAACTTAAAGCTGAGATTGGGCACATTAGTGGTGTTTCCATTATTTTGTTTTGTTTTAAATTGACTGTACTAGAGAACAAAAAAGTGTAACTGTCCAAATACTTATGGCAGTAGTTTTTTTCTGTCCATGTACTTTTACTTTATATACTTCAGGAACTGTTATGCATATCATTAAAATGTGTCAGCCCCATCTATATAGCATGTGCTAAAGCTACGTTTTAGCAGGCCTTTATACTTTACACACCACAAAGACACTCACTTTCAAGTTTGCATGTCAAGTCTGCACTTCCATTGCTTTTTACATCTGCCTCATGGACAATAACATCTCACTGAAATGAGCATAGTCATTAAGTTGATGGTTTGTTATTCAGGCTAAATGATGTGTTGTGTGTGTGTGTGTATGTGTACTGTGCCTCCCTGCAGTGTCCAGTGCCAGTTGATCCGCCTGTTTGCCCGCGGTATCGAGGAGCAGTAGCAGCGGTGTGCTTCTGAAGTTCTCACTATACACAAAAGTGAAATTGGAATGAATCTTGAGATGTGATTTAACTCCACCAGCCATATAAGAGGAAAAAAATACAGAGAGATGTTACATCACATGATTTCCCGAAGACCAATAACTTCAGCTGCTGCCTTGCTGTCATTTGGGGCTGTTAATGTGCAAAACTGCCGCATGCAGGGGCCCGTTTCAAGAAGGAGGTTTAACAAACTCAGAGTTCAAACCTGAACTCTGAGTTGACTTACACAGAGTTGGAAAACTTGGAGTTTTTGGTTTCAGAACAGCTGAAAAGAGTTGGTTTAATCAACTCTGAGTAGGTTGACTCAGAGTTAGGCGCGTGCAGCGCGACTATAAAAAGCCCTGAACAATGGAGTGAAGACATTACGAGTCACCATGGCAACAGGACCAAGCAAAAATAGGTCTGCGTTTTTTCCCCGACAGAAATGGATGTGCTACTACAAGCATATAGTGACTACGAGCCCATATTTCATAAAAAAAAAAAAAAAGCAACACGGCTGCAGCGGC
>NW_018127931.1:1345572-1355947 GCF_001952655.1 Monopterus albus | reverse complement strand
GCCATTTTGGTCTCTGCGTGACGGAAACATGTGCAATCTATGAATGTACTGAAAGATTAAATGAGGTAGGCCTATTTAAACACCTTTCACTTTAAAAAGGGGCGGAGACCGGAGGAAACTCTGGGTTTCCCGAACAAAACCTGCTCCCAACCAGGTTAGGTTCACAGAGTAAGTTGCCATAGTAACTGACTCTGAGTTTAGATTACCTCTCTTTGTGAAACGGGTTTAACTTACCCCGCTTTCACGGGTTTAAGTTACCTCCGTTTCTGAAACCGAAAACTCAGTTTTTTCCTCATTTCGGGGTTAACAAACTCAGAGTTTCAACAAAACCTCCTTCTTGAACCGGCCCCTGCTAGTGCTGCATGAAACAGTGATTTCTGTTTTTGTTGTGTTTTTTTATCTATACATTTTTGGAAAATGAAGCTTGTTAGATATTAGTAATTATTAGACATTAATGCGTTGAATCAAATGTGTTAGTAATGCAGTTTAGTAATATTCAACGTCTGCTCAGAGCTGAACTGGACTGAGTTGGACTTAGCTGTCACGGTCAGCAGAAGGTTTTCATACTGCCATGAAAGATAACACAAACAGTATACCTTACTGTACAGCAAAAATAGATAGCCAAAGAGATGAACAATGAAGAAAAAATGTCAATGAACTACAATGATAAATGCACAAGACTTAAAATATCAGAGCTCGACCAAAAAAAAAAAAAGAACAAAAACTCACATGCAATCTGATCTTCTCTTTTGGGGGAAAAATCATTTCATCTGTGACCCAGGTGAAAAGCAGATATGAGCCAGGGGCACTAATGAAAAGAACTGAATACCCTGCTAATACACTAACAGGACCCTGGTGGCTTCTGGGTAATAAGGCAAAGTGGTTGCTAAGTGATCTGGTGTGTCTCAGCACTGCTGTGCTGCACCTGTGGCTCTGAGCTGTGCTCTTCTGGCCAAAAATCTGCAAACAGTTCAGTCATCACCAGGGATTAACCAGTTATTCAGTGTTAATGTTAGAGATAATCTGTTGTACTGCTCTGAAAATAGCCTCATTTAGCTCTTTTATCAGTAGGTTAAGCTGGTCACTGGAGACAAAATGCAGAAGTTTTTATTTTTGCAACTCCGGCATCAATAAAACTGTATTAAATGGCATGCATAATATTAATACATTAGAGTAGGTTTGTAGGGTTAAGTGTATTTTCCAGAACCCCTTTAGTAATGTGCAACCATTGATATGTCTGTGTATGTGTGTGTTAATGCATTTGTTAAGGTGACAATGTGATGAGTTACCTCTATCACAATTAGCTTCATGACTGCCATTTTGCAAATGCTCTCTGACTGCAGCCAACACAACTCACACACCTACAGATGAACAAAGACTGGCACACACTAACACACATTTTCTATCTTTCTGTATGTCTGTCTCTCTTTCCCACACACTCCTTTTAACACACACATTTAACACCATAAAAGCCTCCTCCTCTCTTTCATTCCACTGTAGTTCAGCTAACAGTGATTGGATGTCTATGCTGCACTTTCACTGCTCACTTTTGTCTTTCTTATAGCACAGTGTTCTTTCAAAGAGTCAGATGCTTTTAAATGCTCATACACATGAAAATGTATACACACACACACACACACACACACACACAACCTTTGATGCAAGAACTGTTTTAGCAGTTTAACAATTTATGACTGATAATGCAAATGTTGAAAAAAAGCTAACATCTAAACTAGTGGTCACTAGGTATGTAACGATCGATCGATCTGGATTGATCCATTGATCAAACACCCCACGATGCGATGACATTGATGCAAAATGTAAACATCCATGTTTTGTGTGCTTTTATTTTGACAGCCAGCTACATAGTATGTTCGTATTTCTGATGAAGCACTGTTCTTTTCAAACTGGACAAGAGGCAGGCGGGGCACTTAGCATTCTGAGACTGGGAATCACATCTATGCTGGGAATTCACTATAAAAGTAAGGTGAGACTGGCGCATAAGCTACTGAAATGTTTGATCCATTCAGTCCATACTGACACTGACCTCCATGCAATGTTTGTTATGTGCTGTTCGCACCTGTCAGTGAGCGAACAAGAAAGAGGCAGACCCAGGTAGCCCACTTCGGTGCAAGCAGTGATTTATTATGTACAGTGATGATGAGAGTAACAATACACAGAGGGAAATAGTGCGTAGTCCTGTCGATGAGTAGTAGCCGGGTGTTTGACCAACAGTAGGAGGCGAGGAGATGGAGAGCTGGGCCGAGCTGCGTAGGCTGGGTCACTCCTGGGCTGGTCGGTGGTGATGGTGGCTACTGAAGGTGGAGACAGAAAGATGAAGGCAATAGTGGAACAGATAGGCGACTGAGCATTGACCTGCCTGGGAGGGGAGAGTGGAGCCACGGTCCGAAGGAACAGTCCATGGGGGGAACACAAAACAGTAGCTGGCTAGGGAATAATAATATACAAAAAAAAAAAGAGACAGCACGGAGAAAAAATGGCCTAGAGACAAGAACGAACTGGCAAGTGACTGAGGAGTGAAACCAGGTAATATAGTGAGCAACCTAATCAAGTGCAGCTGGTGATAAGGGAGTGAGGAACAGGTGAACGTGATTAGTGTTAATGGGCAAGAGACAGTAAGAAAGGTGAGGGAGGTAGAGCGGCCGAGCAAACCTGACACCTACTGGAGTGTAGCAAGTATGTTTTTCCAGTTTTTTGTCTGTGTGAAGATGTAAGGGCTTCCTATATCAAAGTTAATGTTGAATTGAAATGTCATCATTGGCCCTTAGTTGAATTTAAATAACACTTGAAAGTGAACAGATGAACTCAAATTTTTAAAATTATATGTCTGTTATATCTTAGTTAATAAAAATATAATTGTGTGAAATAGGCAGATAATATCACTTAATATCAATTGCAGGCCCCTGAATCAAATCGAATTAAAATAGCAAATAGCATATTTTTAAGTATCGGCAAACATCGGATCACTGGCAAAAAGAATCGATATAGGATCGTATTGTAATGAGAGTGGTGATTTACACCCCTAGTGTTCATCCATGTCTTTCACCTCAAAATGTTAAACTAGTTATCTTGCTAACATTATTAGCTTTTAGCACAGTTTGCACACTTTTTAAAAATCTTTTTATTTCTTTTAATGTCAGCACTGCTGAAATCACAGATGGTATTAAGCAATGGCTTAATGCTGATCCCAGAGGCTGGTTAGCTGTTTGTGTGGCTGTTGGATTTGAAGTGATATTAGTCTACTTCACTACTGCAAACACCAACTGGATTCTTTGCAAAAGTGAATTTCAATTTTAAACTGTGATGTAAATAGATACTGTTTATGCTCTAGTCTATGAAAATGTTTAATAAATTACTTTTGAGGTGTGGTTCTTTTTCTTTCTTTTACATGATCTGAAGAATGTGCTTAAACCCAGTGATGTTTCATTCCCACCTTTTCTCCCTCTCTCACTCTCTCACACACTCCCACACATGCACACAAAGGGCAGTACTCCCTTGCTCTGGCTTCTGCTCTTTCTCTGTCTCCCTGTATGAGTGGAATTTAATAGGATGCTCTGATGTGAGCAAGATGTTTCATTAAGGAACATCAGGCATCAAATATCTTTGCTGAGATGGTGTGGTATTTTAAGCTGTGCTCTTTTTTTGCACACAGTCTGGATCTTGTTGCTTTTTTCATGCTGCAAGGCAATTCAAAAGTGCCAGAGAGAGCAAAGTAGTATGGAAATCTGAAATTGATAACTGTAATGATTTAAAATGTCTAACTGCAGTACACAAGTACACAATAATGTCATGAAGGACACAGGTTGTGGATGATAAAACTTTCAGTAGATGGATTAAATAGATTTGGGTGCCACAGTATCCCAAAATGAAGTAATAAAATAGAAAATACCACTTTGGTTTAATTTTTTCACCTGTTAACAGTTAAAGTGCACTACCAGAGGAGCCAGTCTCTGAAAATGTGCAGTGTCCATGTTCAGATGGCTTCCTAGGTAGTTACAAATTACTTCAATACTGGATATTTTCTGCCCATGCACAAGTGATAAAAAAGTAATTTCCTATGTGTTTTGGGGCTTTTTTTGTTCTATGGAAATAAGATACTGAACTACTGAACCCACACCGCCTTCATTACAGTACCTTTTACAGGCCATGTAGACGTAACTAATGCACAAAAGATATGACAATATCTGCTGAAGCCACACTAGTAACCCCATACCTTGTGTACCAATGCAAGTCTAATGAAATGTCTCCTTTTCATATGAAACACATCTACAATGATTGAACAGTTGTGTCAATGCTGTGAAATTGCACAATAAATATGGTATTTCAATGTCACACCAACTTATCTAAATTTAACAAAAAATAATAACAATGACATAAGGACATATTTTGAAGTGAACAAAGCAGACATGGAGATACTCAGCAATTATAGTCTCTATTATGCAGGTCAAAGAAATTATATGGAAAGCATAAGAGAGCTATTCCAGCATTTTAGCATTATATATTTAAGAGCTCAGAAGAGACAGTAAATTAAAAAAAAGATCAAAATTAAGTGAGCTGAGATAACCTGACCTTTAGTAACTAGTATTAATACAGATTTAAAAGCACTTATGCTACACTTCCCATAGCTCAAATAGCACCTTTGGTTAGCCCCTCTCTGTCTGGTATACCCCTGTATTGTTAGAACTATGACTTCAGTTTATAATGCTGACTTTGTGTCAAATTTGTGGTCTTCAAGCATTCATTAAATCATCTCTTAACAGATAAAATGTAGTGTAAAATGTATAGTCTACAACCCCAAATCAGAAAAGGTTGGGATGGTATGTAAAATCAAAATTAAAACTGAAAATACCACACAGTATACACAAGGCAGCTGTCCTCAATTCACCAGTGTTTTTACCCAAAGAAAAGGGCTCCTAACAAGAGAAGATGGTGCTGTTGCATCCCTTAGACACTTTCATTTATACTCCATCCCGCTTTCCCCTTCACACACCTGCATATATACTTTCTTTTTCTTCTCCCACATAAAAATTCACACTTAAAACATGATCACATGCTCTTTTCTTTTTTATTCCACATTATTATTGACCTCTTTTGACCTCATTATTATTGGCTCTTTCAGTATCTTGAATTGAGTATAACAGATTTTTCTGCCTTTGTTTTCTTACTAACCTTTGCCTCATTTTTGGTGTGCACAAACAACAAGAGCTTGCTACAGTTACAAAAACTGTTCTGCAGTAGTATTAAGTTAAAAAAAGTGAGGTCAAGTGAAGATACTGCCGCAGTATGACACCAATAATTACACTGGCCACAACAGGCTGGCCAACAAGAACAATAAATATTTGCTTGTGTGAGAGACTGAAGGGAATTAGGTGGATGGTGTGAAATCAGTGTAAGTGAGAAACAGAGATAGAGGGACAGACTGAGCAGATATTGCAGGTCCAGGTGGTCCAAACAGCAGCGGTTCTGTTGCCCACTTCACTCTGTATTGATTGGAATAGGCTCCCTGTGAGAGATTTAAATCAATGAGGCCATAACAGTCTATCTTTTCAGTCAGCAGCCACTACCAGCCTCGTATCTCTCACTCTCTGTCTCTCTCTTTCTCTCTCTCTCTCTGTCTCTCTCTCACACACACACACACACACACCCACACACCTTTACTCAAGGATTTCAACTTACTAATGCACTCACACATGCTGGAGGTCAGCTCTTAAAAGCTAAAACCTGCAATGTGCTTTAATTAATGTATTATTATGAGCTATTTATGTGTTCAAGTGAGGTGATTCACTAGAATAGATGCATTTTACAATTCTTGTGATGTTCTCCATTCTCTTATGAGTTCATAGATGAAAAATTATTCACCAACTATTCTGACAAGTGATTCACTCTCTGACTCATTTTCCAAATAATAGTGCCATCTTCTCAAATGTCACACTTTACTACTTTTCTTTCAACAGTTCATTTTAATGTCACTTTCAGCTGTGGTAGACTGTGGCTGGCATTTTCAACCATTTTCTGGTGGTTAATAACATTTAATATATAATTTACTGTTGTTGACAAATCACTCTCAACTGAATATTCACTTACACCAACATATTCTCCAAATTAAATGACAAACACATAATTTGTCTGTGCCATCTAGAATGACACAACCAAATGTTTTCTAATCTTTATCAGCAGAATAACATCGCTTTTCTGTGCTTTCCAAAACTATTACAAATATCTGACAAAAAATGCATGTTTTATAATGTGCAATGTTACGGTTGAAGCTTGGTTGGGTTTAGGCGTCAAAATGACTTAAGATTTGGGTTTTCGGTGCAAATTATCAGTCATCCAGGTCATAGTATGACTGAAAAAAAACATTAAAAAAAAATAAAAAAAATCATCTGGTTTCGTCTTGGTTTTAAGTAGAAGACGTTTCACCTCTCATCCAAGAGGCTTCATCAGTTCTGTCCGACTGGTGGTGAGCAGGGGGTATTTATCCCCCTGGGTGGTGTTTCAGTCCTTTGGTGGCCAACAATGTCTCCTAACGACTGATATATTGTGGGATGTAACAATGCTAAAAACTCATGATAAAAAGTCCATGATATCATATTTTAAAAATGAAGAAAAAAAAGCCCTTTACTAAATAATAAGTCCGCCTTTTTTTGTATCATGTATATTAGAGATAATACAGCACTCAATAACAGTCCTTTAATGTGATAAAATAAAATAATATTTCATGCAGCAATCTGCAATAGTCAACGTAATCTTGTAAATAAAACAAGTCACACTCGCAGTGGAACGCCATTGTTTTAGTACCCCCTTGGCAAGTTTAAATTTCTCTGCTTGGTGACCAGGTTCTCAGTAGGCTAGACCAGTTGAAGTGGGTATCCCCACCCCATCCACCAGGGGCAGGACTGAGCAAATTGTTTGGCGTACCAGAACAAGAAGCAGAAGACAACTGTCTCAATCCTAAACAGGGCTAGTATTGCTCTGGTCTGGCAGTGTTTGAAAATTGTTAGTTTCCTTTTTTCCCATGTCATTTCCTGAAGGGGAAAACAAATAATGCTACACAGCAGTTCTAAAAGTTGACAAAGGAGCATCTGCTATGTCATTTTCAAATTGTGCAACCAGCATGCTGTTATACTAATAAAAACCATATACTGTCATAGTCCCATGACATTATCAATATAATTTTCTATCACAATATTATGAAATTACAAATACATTGTTACATGCCTAGTTAAAATAAGCACTTAGTGAAGATTAGAAAAGGAACCTGCAACTGGATTACAATAAAAGCTCAAGTTTTAGGCCAGCGTGGCTGAGAAGTCCTAAAACTGCCAAGATTAATATAAAGTTTGAAGATCCACATTTCCAGAGCCACTGAGCGTCTGCTGGTCAAAAGCTCAGACATTTACAATCCTTCAATAGTTGAGAGCAACTAAATGGCACTGTGAAGTAGGTTACAAAAATGAATGGCCATTCAAAACATCATTTTGAGTTATGTTGCCAAGTGGAGAACGTCCTGCAGACTGAACTGGTGGCATCAGCATTCTACTGTATTTGAGCTGTGTTCAGGCAATATTCTAAATTAGCAGTTTAAGTAGAAGCAGCACATATAATCTCATAATAAGGGCATTTTTAGTTATTATGGCAATTTGGAGTAAAAGCCAACACTCAGAGTAAGAGGCCCTTGAATCGGCATTAATATAGCAATTAACAAGGCTATACAAATAGCATCTTCTTAATCTGGCAAATTATACTAATCATCTGGAAGCACCACTGTGATATGTAATTTCCTGCTCAATGCATTAATGTTAGAGGACATTTCGACTAATATGCACTGAGGTTGAAAACTATCATATAGGACACACGGTGGCACTGGGGATGACTGTTCTGGTCATGCACTCTCATGTATTTGTTGTTTTTCCTCATTTTCTGCATCTTTTGAAATTCATCAAAGTCAAATACATTAATAAGATGTACACAAAATTGTGTTTTCATAAACTCCTTTACAAGTCATATCATATATAAAATATGTATTGTGTATTTTGTCTGTGAGAATATGCTTTTAAAAGTTACCACTTCAAGAAATTACAAATACAAAGTGAAAACTGTGCTTTCCTCAGATGAAATACTAATTTACAACAGTGACATGACTGTCAAAAATACGTCACAGGGTCACAGGCATAATGCACTGAGCAGAAGATACAATGAGTGCACAAACTGCACATGTGCTCAAAGTTGGACTTTATTCTTGACTCTTGAAGTAGTAGTATGCAGTAGCAGCATTCTGGGCCTGCATCCCGTGTCCACCAAGGCATGGCATTTGGTGCCATTCAGCTCACAGTCCAGGTATAATTAGTCAGCCGACCCTCACCTGAGGCAGGTTGCACGTAGATAAGCTGTCCAGGCATGCTGGGCTCCATGGTGCAGGTGCTAGTCAGTTGAGAGCGATGTGTCCCAGCCCCCTCACAACTGCACTGCTCAGCAGCTCTCCTAGCAGTGACCTGGCCAGCTGCTTCATTCCCTATGTCTGCCTGTCGCACTTGGTGCTATGGCCTGGGGGAGCACAACCTGCTCTCTTTGGCCAGGGCTACCGTCAGGGTAGATGGTACATAGATTTTGATGTGCTCTCGGAGTTGCTCAAGGTGGAGTCCTCAGATGAAGGCCTGGAGAGCCAGGTCATGACTCTGATGAACACTTAATCCATGAGTATATGACTGGACACAGCAATCACCCCAGTGAAATATCATTATATATCAGTCTTTTCTGTTTTAATGTATAAAGCAATGTAATAGATGTACCTGTACATATATTTATAAAAGGTTCTCTCTTTTCCTTTCATTCCTTTCCTGATTTTGATTGCACACATTTCCTATTTGAATGCACACACTGTTTATTCTAATTCTCATTTTTATTGCTCTACTTTTATTTTTATTCTCATTGTTAATTTCTCTTCCTGTTGCCTTACAACACATTTTATGTTCAAACATACTTGCAATTGAAGGCAATTCTGATTCTGTACGAGTTGTGTCTTCATTTATTACTGGCATCAGTGGAATTATTGGTGTATTAAAAGACATTGCTACAGTTATGTTTTATAAAACACATGCCATCTTGGCATGATATTGCTGAGTGTTCCTAGTTTCTGAGCACCTGACAGGGTGTCTATAAAATATTGTGGGTGGACAATTGATCAATGTTGCCACAGTGTTCTTATCTCTTAAAAAACTTTTCTGGTTTGTAATAAGTGTTGCATTTACACAAGTAAAGATGGGAAATTTTATGCCAAACTGAACTATATGTTTTCAAAAATGTCTGTCTCAAAGATCTTTCACTTCTTAACACAAGCAAAGACTGAAGACATTTGTGGATGCTATACCTAAGGCATTAAAGTCAGTGTAACTTCAAGAATCTATTTTACATTTCACATAATGTGTTGTTAGCTACTGTTATTATTTTTTTTAACATATTTTTTAAAAGAGGGTTTATTATTTCCATTAAAGTGCTTCATCAATAGACAACAAAATTACATACAAATGACTACCGACTTCCCAGTCACAAGGAACCTCTCTCCAGGGTTTCACAAGCTATCATTTATAATGTAACAAACATGCTTAGGGATAAACACAAATGATTAAATGTTTCAGTGTGTCATTATGCATAGGTGATTAAACTGAAACAAAGCTGGAAGTGATGGACTCTAATAACATAATCAATACTCTATGTAGAACAGGAAAAGTCACTACAGAGTCTGACAAATTATTGTTCCTGTCATGACTATGGAGGTCACAATTACTGATGATGAAAAGCAGCATCCTTTTTAAATGTCTGATCAGAATATTATACTGAATAATGAACATGTCTGAAAGGGTTGTCACTTGTGGAGATGCAATGCTATGCCCATTTTATACTCTATACAATCAGAGGTGGAAAGTTACTAAGTACATTTACTCAAGTATTGTACTCAAAAGCACAATTTTGAGGTATTATTACTTGAGTATTTGTTATGGAACGCTCACACAGGACTAGGACCAAAATGCAGACTAGGGCTAGGATGGAGCTCAGAAAGTCTTTATTCAGACAATGGTATAATGAACCAAAATGTAACTGTGGTGCCAGGAGCACTCAGGGGAATCAGACAGGCAGGGGACAACTTGGGGGGAGCTGCAGGGCCAGGAACGCACTGGTGGGTCGGCGTGGCTAGAGCACAAGGACACACAGGTGAGTTGAGCAGGCTGAAGAGTGGAGATGTCGCTGGATGTCCAGGTGAGTGAGGACAGACTGGGCAGGAGTCGATTTGGCTGGAGGACTCTGGACGTTCAGGTGAGTAGAGCAGACAGGATAGGAGCGGAGTTGTTTTGTCGCT
>NW_018127931.1:1298680-1345536 GCF_001952655.1 Monopterus albus | reverse complement strand
GGAAAGAGTAACTCTTTGAACAGGAGCTTGGAGAAGGTAAAGGTGGACACAGGTAATGCCAGCCTAGCTGGTGATTCAGGGCTGCTCATGGCCAAGCAGGCAAGGGAAGTGATGCTGACCATGTAGTGGAGAATCGGTGCAGAGGAGTGATGGTACTGTAGCGGACAGAAGTGACGGAGGCGAGTGGACTGGAATTAGAGTCTAACAGTTTAGCTGGTGGTTCATGAACAAAAAGCAGGATATGCTGAACAGGACACTCGATGTGTGTTTTAGTACTCACAGGTAAGTGAACAGGTGCTGGAGAGTAGCAGCGTCGCTGAGAGATCAGGAGACAAAGAGCGATAACGCTGGACAGGAGTCACCACTGACGTCCCTGAGGCAGCAATACTCACAGGTGAGTGAACAGCTGCTGGAGTGTAACAGTGAGTAAACTTCATCAATGGGCCAGCGAGTGACTGAGGAAAAGGGGGAGGTATATATGGGTTGCAGTCTGGGACATAATGAGCAGCAGGTGAGAACAATGGACGGTGATAAGGCTGGGGCAGGTGAGGCGATGCAAGGCAGAAAGTAACCAAACTAAAAGCACTCAAACCCGAAAACAGAGCTAAACCATAACAATTTTTACTTTCAGCAACTTTATACTTTGACTTCACTACATTTCAGAGAAAAATACACTTTACTGATACTGTGTGCAAAATACACAAGAAACCCAGCAATATGTAAAGTACAAATTATAACTATATAAGATAGTTAACAATACAGTAGCTCCACCTTTATTAGCTGCAATATTAAAGTGATGAACACAACAATTCATCCATAATTACAATTCAATATGAAATACATTAATGTGAAATGTGCTTTTCTGCATAATGAGTAGGCTACTTTTACTTTTAGTACTTAAAGTACTGTATATTTTGATGCTAATACTTTTGTATTTTTACTTAAGTGACATTTTGAATGCAGGACTTTTGCTTGTAACTGTATTTTTTCACTGTGGTAATGTTACTTTACTAAGTAAACAATCTGTGTTTCTTACACCACTGTGTATGATGAGTATGTAGTACGGATTTGAAACACTGCTCCTGTAGTGTTTCAAAACTATTGCCATTGGAAATTCTTTAAGACTGATTAAAAAAAAACAGCCTTGATAAAAACTATGACTTGTCATATCAGCAGGACATATGGATGCACTGATCCAATACATTGGTACATAAAACCAACACCATCTCCATGTCTCAGTACCACTAAAAAGTAAAAATAAAAGTGTTGTTTTAGGATTTGGTTGAACTAATTTTTTTTTTTTAAATACACCAGAAGCATGTGTTCCAACAGTATAGTTTTAAGGTGGTTAATAAAAACCACTTGGATACAGTATATAGTATTTTCAAATGTAATTTTGGCCAAGACTTCCCCCCACAAACATTGTAGTATCCACACTGTGAAGCTGGATTATTAGTGAAGTTGAGTGCAGCTGGAGTTGGACCTGCTCCGTCCACAGCAGCACTTTGGCCTCTGCCATCAGGCTACTGCAGACTGCTGTGTAGTGACAAGTCATTACCTCAGCTGGTGCTTTGTTAGCAAACAGGGAATCTGTTGCTGCAGTAATCTACTCATTACTTGTTAATCACTTGAATAGGAGGGCCTGTTTGTGGTAGACACACATAAACTGAGTAACACATGCACAAACACATACAGCTAGCATGCTGGACTTTGTTTTCTGCAAAGCACAGATGTTATTGTGTTACTAATGGTGCTTGAAGTAATTACACCATATAGTGTTACTCGCCATCTAGTCCTCTTCAGCAAACCCCAGCATGGTAGCTCAGAAGTAGTGCACACACACCATTCTCCCTTGAATGATTCCATTAGCTACAAGGCATCTGCATGTCACTACTTCTTGTAGAATGCAAGGGCTGCTTTAACAACAGCCAATAAGGTAGGAGCAAACACACAAAGAAATGATTAGTTATAGCCACTGTAGGGGTCTGTGAGAGAGCTTTAAGAGCTGGAAGATTCTGACAAAAACATGACTGAACAATATGGAACAAGGAACAACATCTAGAATAAACCTACAGACTTTTGACATCTGTGTTGTGGAAGTAGTATTGGAGAGAAAGCAACTGAATGCATTTGAGAAAGTCAAGCACTGACATAATTTTCTGCAACCGTTCCTTCTAAATTTGCACTTCCAGTAGTGGTCCACTCTGGAAATGAAGACATTAGTCTAGTGATATGCCATCAGCTTGCCTTTGTGCTTTACACTAGAAACTGCAGCTTCACTCTCTACGGCTCTACAAGCAAAGTTTACACTTTGTTATCACTGTGCTCAGTACAGAGTAATTTCACTGAAAAATGTGACTCTTTAAAACAAAGTAATTAAAAGTAAATAAATTAAAATTCTCATCATTTAAAAATCTAAACAAAACCAAATAATCACTTATGGTGAACTAATCGAAGATGGCGGCGAACGCAGCAGCCCCTCTCTCTCCAAGATGTGTGCCTATAAATGTGTGTTATAGTGTGTGTTCGCGTTTGTCATGTTTGAGATCTGCGCAGCACGATGCGAGGGACTGCTGTGTTTTCATCTTTACGGAGACATGGCTAAACGACAACATCCCGGACTCCGTTATCCAGCTAGCCGGGCTAATATGTTACCGAGCCGACCAAGTCCTTGTGGAAGGCGGTAAAACACGGGGAGGGGGAGTTTGTGTTTACATCAGCAATGCTTGGTGTCAGGATGCTGCTATTGTTCATAAACACTGCTCTCCAATGGTGGAGTTTATTATCATCAAGTGCCGGCCTTTCTATTTATGTAGGGAGTACTCAGTAATTCTGTTGATAGCTGCATACATTCCTCCCACCGCTAACACCAGCAATAGGAGTGAGGCACTAAATGAACTCTACCAGGCCGTCATTGAACAACAGACTGCACCCAGATGGATTCCTCATCATAGCTGGGGACTTCAATCACACGGATTTAAAGGTTTTACTGCCCAATCTGCACCAACATGTGGACTTTCCAACAAGAGGAGACAACACATTGGACTTTGTGTACACTGCATGCAAGGGAGCATACAAAGCCTCCCCCACCTGGGTTTCTCTGATCACATCACCATCATGCTGAGACCTGCATACAGATCCAGAGTGAAAGCCAATCAGACCTTACAGACATCTTCAACACCCACCTCACCTGCAGAGCCATCAGCATTGCTGATGACACCTCCCACCCCACACACTCCCACTTCAGACTCCTGCCTTCAGGGAGAAGGTATCGGAGTCTTCAGGCCCACTCCACCAGACTTACAAACAGCTTTATCCACCAGGCTGTGAGGATGCTGAACACTGTTCACTACCTCCCTCCCTCTGCCCCTGGACCGTAACCCACCCCACCCCGTTAAAGCCTCCCCCACCTGGGTTTCTCTGATCACATCACCATCATGCTGAGACCTGCATACAGATCCAGAGTGAAAGCCAATCAGAGTGCTAGAAACCAGGTGTGTGAGTGTTGTGATATCAGGCGGTAGCTAACAATGGATACTGGACAATTGGTTGTCTGCAGCTGCAGACATCCTGTTTGTGTAGGCTATTACAGGACAAAGCAGACCTTGTAAAAATGCTAAAAGGGCCAAGTGATCATCTCACGCTGTAGGCCCCCTGTCTCTGCAAAATATTATATGACAAAGCAGAACTTGTAAAATGCTAAGCGGGCCTATGCGAAGATACAAAACAGGCCATCTGGTGTAGACATTATATCTTCACAAAGTTCTAGCAGACAGTTCCTACTCAGTAGTTCTTGACAATCATCAAACCAGTTGTAATATATATAAGCAAGGAAAATCAAGGTATAAAAAGTAACAAGCTTATAGAATTCAAATATTATAATCTGACAATCTCCTATTATTGTTTGCACTACTGTCACTGACTGTACACGGTTTTGAGTCAAAGCTTATTGGCTGTACCGTTTAGATTTATCCTAATTACGTCAATCCAGTTCTTATTCTATTATGTTCTATTCTATTTTAATTCCTAAATGTTATGGCACCCAATACTAGGTGAGAGAGAAACAATATTTCGATTTTCTGTATGTCCAGCACATATGGTGAATTGAACCTCGAACCTTATAAAAACCAAGAGTTTTCCATGTGTTTCATATGGAAACAACAAGCTGCAAACACAACATGGGGTTATTACCACCTCATATAGTTTCTGTATAACGTCTTATTTAGCGCACAGAGCAATGCTAACATTCATTTGGCATCTGGGCACCTGGCAAACTTAGCTCTGTTTTAGTTCTCTACCAGCTTCAAATGGAGACATCTGGTTCAAGCTGCTAAATACAGTACGACACTATGTTTGGCAAGTTGCTCCTAAATCTGGTTCAAGCTGCTAAATACAGTACAACACCATGTTTGGCAAGTTGCTGCTACCTTTGTCTGCCATTTGATGCTGGGCAGGTCATTCACATTGGGTTTGTTAGACCTTTTCCACTGCCTATATCTAAAACTGATGCTGATGAGAGTGGTGAGACTGAATCAGAACAATGAAGCTGCAGGTCAGAAAAACAAAATCACGAGCTGGAAGGCACTAAAATGCTCTGCTGAGCTCAGAGTAACTGCAGAGTTGAGTGATAATTTTTTGTAGGCTTGCCACAATGTTGTATATCTGCCACAGTAAATATAATCATTTGATACATTATTGTCATAAAAATATTCAATATCGTAGCTCTAAATATAGAGTAGTTGGGTTAAAAATTTAAGTTTGTAATAATCTGAGCAAAGTTTCTGTTTTTCTAAAAGTCAAAGTGTATCAGTGGTGATTCTCTGTTGTGAGCAAACGGACTACTAATATAGTTTACTTAGGTAACTAAAAATAAATTAATATCTATTTTAATATGTTTTATCAATTAATCTTATGCTAAATTTCATTTGAATAGGTAAGGGGAGTTTGCTTGTGTTACCACAAATATAACTATGAATGAATTCCCCAAACTTGGACCTTGTTGTATATTAAGTCATAGATGTTCAGTGTAATAAATATGCAAGATTCAAAACCAGGTTTACAGGGACTTTGTGTTGACGCAAGATGCAGCACAATCCAATAGTAATGCACCTGAGCCAGTGTGACTGGAACTACTGCTGCTGTAGGGCAGTTTGCCCTCCAGAAAATTCTAAGTGATACCTTCTCTCTCTAGCCTCCAATCATCCTTACGACCCAAGTCTCCAAACCCCTCTGGGATGTTTTGTTTAAGTCATTTCCTCCTGTATGCCTCTCCTCCTTCCTCTCTGCCTCTTCCTCGTCTTCTCCCTTATCCATTTGATGTCACAGACTTGTTTTCTGTTTATGACTGTGGATGATTGAGGCATGGTGCTTCAGTGCCAGCTCTGCTCCAGGGGAGAACTCAGCAGGACATGGACAAACAGAAACTGTCACCTTATAAGAGGGGTTCAGCTTACACTGGGGGGATGAATGCGAATGTCTGAGGGTGTTTGCGTGTGTGCATGTGTGTGTGCATGCAGACATCCCCCTGGGGGTAGACATCTTATCTCTGCGGCATTGTGGAGAAAAACAGGCCTATATGTCGGAGCAAAGATGTGCCATGGGTGAGAATAGATACCGAGACCTTCTGATTTCGCCACAGTGACAGGAACATAGGGTATTATACTTTACCAGACATTGCTGTCCAACTCTGAGAGACCTGGAAATTGAACGAACTTGATGTAAAGGAAGCAAAGTCATTCTGATCATCTAGAATAATGTAGCATGGATAAAAGGTCATGTTTATCTGTTGCAGTGTTGCCACAAAACTGTTTTATCTGATGTGGGTCGACAAACTGAGTGTGTGTTCAAGCCTTCCCAAAAGATGTAGCTGTAAGATCTGAAACCTCTAACTGAAAATTCATGCTGCTAACAGCACCATCAACAAGTTTGTTGTTTTTTTTATCAGAACAACTCACTAACAAACTAAGTATTGCTGTTCTTTACCATTTTAATAATAGAGTTTAGAGGGAATGTTGTACAGTAAAAAAAACAAACAAACAAAAAATTGCGTGATGCAGCAACACAGGCCCTATGACTGATTTCTGAACATGAACTGGTTATTCCAAAACCTACCTGAGGAATATAAAGCACTGAAAATATATCATATACAGGTACAGTACATAAACTCACTGCCAATGACTATTTCATACTATACAGATATGGAACAGATTGTTGTATGTAGTAACATTTGTTCTGACATAATCGAGTGCTGAAATGTTTAGCAGCAGCTATTGAAAATAGGCACTTAGAATCAAACTCATTGGAGGAGAAGAAGAAACAAAAGGGGATTTTATTAATTCATGATTGTGTAAAAGGCCAAAAGCAAGTCATTTTGAACAGGCAGGATGCATACCAGCTAAAGGCAGGGAGAGATTTGGCAATGAAAGTAGATTTAGGCAATCAGAACATATTTCCTGAGGAGACAGTCAGCACTAACCTCAGACCAGACCTTGTGTTGTGATCAGAAGCACGGCAGACTGTGTATTTTGTTGAGCTTACAGGTCCCTGGGAGGATGCTATAGATACAGCTTATGAGAGGAAGAAACTGAAATACACAGAGTTAGCCACAGAGGCAGAGGAGCACGGCTGGAAAGTTAAAGTCTGCCGCATGGAGGCTGGTTGTAGGGGATTTGTAGCCAAGACAGCTGCCTCTCTGATAGGTGAGCTAGGTATAAAAGGGCGGAGCTTAAGACAGGTAATTAGGAATCTAGCTGATAGTACAGCAAGGCCCAATGAGTGGCTCTGGAACATAAGAAAGGTTTGTGAATGGGATAAAAATAGGCAAGTGATAAATAGATCCCAACATATGTGAAGATTATGCCTGTTAAGCTGAAGTAAACTAGCATAAGAGGACAGGTGTAGTAGAAGTGTTTGATACATGGAGCAGGTTTGAGGCCTACTTCCTGTTGTTACCATGAGCAAGCATGAGATCATAGATGAGGTTTGACTGGTTTGTTGGAATGAATAGAGCACTTCACTCTCAGGGTGCAGGTTTACTTGTAGTTCCCAGAGTCTACAGAAATAGAATGGGAGGCAGAGCCTTTAGCTATCAAGTCCCTCTCCTTTAGAACCAGTTCCAAGAACCAGCCTGAGAGTTTAGGAGGCAGACACCCTCTCTACCTTTAAGATTAGACTTTCTTTTTTGATAAAGCTTATAGTTAGGGTTGGCCCTGACCCTGAGCCTTCCCTTAGTTATGCTGCTATAGGCCTAGGCTGGGGGGCCCCATGATGCTCTGAGTTTCTCTCCTCTCCTCCCCGCTCCATGCATTTATATGTCAGCATAACATGTCATTAACTTTGTGTCTCCTCTCTCCCATAGTGTGTCCTCTCTCTCTCTCCCTGTACTTTTCTGAAGGTAGCCCTGGCTCTGGAGCTCTACGTCTCTGACGAGCAGTCACAGGCCACATCGACCTGATCAGTGTTTGTTTGTTGTGTCTTGTTGCTTTTCTTCTTTTGTCTCTCCTCTATCCACTCACCCCAACCGGTCGAGGCAGAAGGCCGCCCACCAAGAGCCGGGGTCTGTTGGAGGTTTCTTTCATTAAAGGGAGTTTTTCCTCCCCACTGTCACCAAGTGCTTGCTCAAGGGGGCTTTGTTGGGTTTTCCCTATGTAATAATATTGATAACAGTAAGGTCTAGACCTTACTTTGTAAAGTGTCCTGAGATGACTTTTGTTGTGATTTGGCGCTATACAAATAAAATTTGATTTGATTTAGTTGCATATTTCCCCACTGAAAAGTCCATGTAGAGTATGTGCTCAGCCAGTACTGATGAGTCCACCTAAGCCTAATAGTGGGCAACATCTAGAATGTATACAGTAGGTCCTTTAATGGTTTTCTCCCATTTATATTCTATGGGAGGAAAGTGAAGCACTTCCCCAGGCACATTTGGACAGTTAAAAAAAGCTCAAAAAGTTTTTTTTCTTCTTCTTTTGGCTTTTGGAAAATGAGGACAAAATGTGCCCAGAGGCTCCATAAAGATTTGCTATAGTAAATAATGCAGACAGGCCAGGACATTTTGTTCTTACCACATCTTGAAAGTGTAGCTTAGCTCAGTCATATCAGTTTCTGGAGAAAATTATGGGGTGTTTACATACACAATGCTTGCTAATATATTAGCTAGCTACTGGGGAACACCAATGTGCTTACAGTGAGAAATGGCAGAAGTAGAGTGCATGATTTGATCATTTTCAGTGAGACTTTGCAATAAGGCTAGAATATAGTGTATCCTTGAAACATATAGTAGTTTGTACAATGTGCTGCTCTAGCATGTCTGAAGGAAAACGTTTTTATAGCTGATCAGAATTCTGCTTGTGTTTTTACCTTCTTTTTTTCTTAAATTACAGAAAATTCTCTTTACGCATTCACTTAGAATATTTAAATATCTGTTTTGTCTGTGTGTGTTTATTAGCATACATTTTACATTTCATTTGAGCTGTCTATAGGAGCCAGTATATTTACATGAAACATTTCCCAGGCTCGTTGTGTTATATCTGCAGACACAATCAAACGTACTGTAAACTAAAAAAAAAAAAAAAAACTAGCTGACGCTGCTTGAGAATTCATTTTGTTATCTTCTATTCTCTATGAGCATCTTACTCATACAAATGGTCATTACTTCTGACACCAAAATTGTGCATCTCAAAAAGAGCATGCTACACAGAGCATCTCTTTAGCTCTCTGAGCTGCATTCAAGCACTCCTCCTAGGTTTTCATAAGAATTACCACATCAACCTACTCTACTACCATGGAGAATATAAGGAAGCACTGGGCTTAGTTTGCATTTGCCATACATTAATGTATCCCATGATGCACATAGCTCACAAACTGTAGATCTTTTGAGCATGTTCAATGGAGCCATGTCCCAGAAAAATTGTGATATAAGCTTCACCAGTGCCCCCATCAGGATCTTTTTCTGCACTTCCAGTCCACCTCTCATCATCCACATCTCATTTAATTTGGTTCTTGCTTCAATATCACAGCAACATCTTTCTCTTTCCTCTCTCCCTCTTTCTCTCTCATTGTTGTATGACTCAGGAAAGCCTGGAGTTTTGCCTTTGGGTGAAGACATTAAGAAACGGTAAACAGATATGTAGGGTCTGCAAACACTAACATGCGTGCAAGTGGTGCACAGCTAACAGACAAAAACATTACAGTGTTCTGCTCAGATTTATACTGTTCCCCTGAGACTGAGTCTCTACAAGTTGGACATACACACAGATGTGTGCACACACACAAGGATTAAATCACATATGGTGCACAGGTACAAAAATATAAACACCGGAATGCATGTTTACAGGCACGCACAGGAAGTGAGTGCCTGTCACTTGGGATTATCACTGCTTTTTCTCAACTGACAGAGAGGGGACAGCAAGACAGGGAAGAATTAAATGACAGGGAGGGTGACGAGTAAGGAAAAAAGCAAGACATCGAGCCAAAGGAAAAAAAAATGCAAAGACAAACCTAAATATCCAGTTGTTATTGTACCTGAGGCCAGAGAGTCAGCTCACTCTGTCTGGCTAATGGTGCAACATTTGCCAGCATATTTCACTGGACACATTTACATTTGCTATCTTTCTGACCTAGTCATAGCACATCTCTCCCTCATTTGTCCCCTATGTGTGTGTGTGTGTGTGTGTGTGTGTGTGTGCAGCAAGGATAATGACTGCATTGATCAGAGATGTCCCCAATGGGTGGTCTTGTTCCATGTCAAGGCTGAGAGAAAACAACATGGAGAGAGAAAAGAGAGAACGAGAGCAGGGCCAGAACGGGATGCCCTCTGTTGCTACCCGCCTCATCGCATTAGCCAATCAAATATCCATCTTGGCTGTCGCCTTCCTACTCCATGCAGACTATCAAAATCTAATCTGCTGCCCTGTTTTCATCGCCTGTCATGTCTCTGTTCCTGTCTTTCCTCAGCATCCCCCGCTCCTGCTCAAAGGTATCCTCTTTGACTCATACGTTTCAGATATGTGGCTGATTTACAAAGGAGCATTGATCTTTTTGGTAGTTCAGCTGACTTGACTTGAGTATTAAAAACTAACCCTTCAGCTCCTAGTACTTTATAGAGACAAGTGACTAATTAAAAGGAAAATCCTGAATAAACTTGTAAGGAAACATGCTATATGTTTCAATACAGGTAAGACGAAGCTACTGAAAGGTTTCATGAGTATCACAATCGCACCCTCATATTTATTAAAAATGTTACCCCAAAAGCTCCAACCCAGCAAAGGTTTTTACAGCATCTTAGGTAGCTTTAGCAAAGGTCAAATGTGCATGCGTGAGATCTCACACATGCAGTTGAGTCTTACTGCTTCAGATGCTGAAAACAGTTACATCTATTTGGAGCTTTTGTGGCAACATTTTTAACAAATATGTAGGACTTGTGTTTTGTAATGAAGAAACATGTCACCCAGTCCAGTTCTGTGTTTCACTGATGTGTTATTAATCATTTTTGAGCAACCACGGAGGTACAGAGGAATAAGATAATCCAGCTCGGAGACTGACAGACATGACCCATGAGTAGAGACAATTCACTCTTGGTTTTAGTCTCTGTATGAGAATAGTTGAACACCCCATTATACAAAATGACTGACCTTGTCCTTTAACCCTGATATTTGCTCTGTTTCAGTTTGTCTGTGCAAATAACATGACTCAGCCTGGTATTGTTTCAGACATTTAGCTGCTGACTTTTAGCTTTTAGCTCCTCCATGGCTGGCTGTTTGAAATGAATACTCATGGTTCAAAAAATATTTCTTATAACCTTTGCTGGGTGGCAGGCGAGGTTAAGTTATGGACCGGACTTATACAACACAGGGTAGAGAAGTTAGAATAAAAACAGAATCACTGTAGGCTGCACAGTGTCATGGAGGAGAATATTATAGTGGAGAGACACCATGTCCTGTCCCATTTTCATTTGATTTATCAGACAATATGTAAAATCCTATTTTATGGGTCTTTAATAAGAGTATGTAAAACACTAACATATGATATGGCCTGAGTGGCCCACTGTTGCAGTGGATCAAAAATCAAATGAAACTATAAAATATCTAACCAGCATAATGCAGTAATGTGGCCTATTTCTTTCTAGTTTAATTTCTAAGTTCTGTCAGAAATCTCTTTGGCTTTGCTCAAAAACATCTGTCATTCATTCCTGCACTACTCTAACCCTTTTTTTTGCTGTTAATGTTTTTCTTTGAATTGGCTCTGAGTATAACATGTGATGTACAAATAAAACCGCCTTGCCTTGCTTATATAATGCAGGCAACAGTTTTCACAACAGTGTCATTTTGTGTCATTATCGTTAGCTGTAGAGTCACACATTGAAGCATTGCATTGGTATTGTTAGCACTTTTTTCATTTGTCTGTTCCTCTCCTTGTTCAATTTTGGCATTTTTGAAGGCCCTGTATATTGTATAGTGAATATATTTACACATTCAGACACTAAAAATGGTGACAGTAAATGCAGTGCATTATATAGTAAATGGGGAGAGATTTTGGAAACGGCTTTTTTAAAACTCATTTTATGAAATAAATAAATAAAATCATTTTCAAAACTCACCATAGAAATGGACAGAAGGAAACTACCAGATGAAGATTTTTTTTCCCTCCGTGTAGAGCTGATAACATTTCTGTGATGTGGTGTGAAACTGAACACAGTACAAGGCTATCTTCAGCTCATTTTTTATCTGTGGCTGATTGACAACTGATTATGGGAGTTTCAGGCAAAAAATTAATTTTAACAGATATCTTTCTCCCATTTCATCCTACACAGAAATTAACGTATTATCATAGTGAAGTGAATGCTTCTTTGATTCTGTGCGATATGTCTCATAACACATATGCATCCACTGATGTCTTCCCTCTCATGACAGTGTGAAAAAAACTATATATGGAGCATCACGCTTACTACTGCGAATAAAGGCACAACAGTTTGAGGTCTGACAGCTCTGGAGTTCCATTAAAAATCCTTCTAAATTTACAGTGAGAGCAAACTGCCACAGCTTGCCACCCACAGAAACAAGGCAATCATTCACCTCAGCCCCTCTACACAACCAGACAGCATTTATATACACACACACACAGTCAACCAGGGTAGAGTGTCGATGATATTGCTGATGATTTCTTGTTGCTGACAGTGGGCTTCTCCTCTAAGTCCCATGTGTGTTTGCATGTGTGTCTATGAATGTGGTGTGGGTGTGTGGGTGGATGAGGATCTGTCATGGAAAAGGTTGTCTGGTGTCAGTGCAAACAAGAGGTGTAGGATCTGGCTCTAAACCACCAGACAATTTGGAACACACTTCACCTTAGGGACACATACAGTATGTATTAAGGAGAAATACACACATAATACAGTATGGCTCATATGACCATATGTAAGTGCCAACATACTTATAAAGTCACACACTGAAAGAAAAACATGTAGTTGTAAAAACACACACACACACACACACACACACACACACACACACACGCCTTATTTTACAACTTGCATTCAGGGCAGCATGTGTTGTGGTTGACATTCATTATTTTGGGGTGCTTAAAGGAGAGCTATTTAGTGCTGATGACATTCAGAAACACTGGATGTTCCTTGGTTTCTAATCTGTTCCTATGTGCTCCCCAAAGAAGCAGTTGGGTCATTAAAAGTCAGGGCATATGGCACGACGCCTGCAGGAGATGTGGAGGGACTCAATCTCAGCATCAGCGATAGTTTCTGTGCTTGTGACTCAGAGAAAGAGGGGGAAAAGGAGCCAACAAGGAGAAAAAGAAAGACGATGAGCAAGTGAGATAATTGAGATGCAAAAGACAACAGTTTCCGAACGAGATGAAGCCAGTTTGCATCTTCAATAGTTGATTGCAAATGGACACAACACAGAAAAGCACACAAAGTTAATAAATCTCCAGATATCTCCAAATGGATTTGCACATGTCTCCAAGGCACACATGAATATTAAATGGCCTCTTGTAAATCAAACATTGGTGTGTTAGTGAGCACTGAAACAGAAATAGGTAGGAAAGGGCAGATAGTAAATGGACTATTTTCAGGGGTGATCCCATAAAGCTTCTCACCACAGGAAAAAATACTGTGAGAGTACTACTTGGTAAAATGTTGAAGAGGCCTAATGGTTTTGATTTTTCTCCTCTTTTTTTGTCCCCCCCACCACCACCACCACACACACACACTTATAATTAGGGGCAATAGTGATAACAAGGAGAGTTTTAGTGCTGGTTTGATCTTATCACTTCATGCACATTCTTTCTCTCCAGCATTGCACTCTGCGATGTTAAAGTGGCCGTGCTTTGTCATTCACTGCAGTGAGACAGTAGAAATACAGAGGGAAACAAGGACAAGATGGACCCAAAGTATGTTTTTTGTGTATTTCTATATAATTGGGTGCTACTATTTTCTTCCCTTGCAGCCTTTAATTGTAATGCAACAGGAAGACAAAAGAGAAAAAGCAACAGACAGACAGAGGTGATACAGCTGAGAGAAAATCAACTAGGTCTCACACAGAGACAGGGACAATCAATAAGCTTTCTTCTCAGTCTATTTCCTATGGGCTGGCCTGGGTAATAGCATTGTTCCAAAGCTGCCTGTGTGTAGCCTGGGAATGGGTCTGGGGTGCTCACACTAATTGTTACCATTGTCATAGAGAAATAACAGGCAGAAGTGTGAGAAATCAGCTAGGGAGGTAGAGAGAGAACAATGTGATTATTCATACAGTTAAATAGAAATATTCACCTTGAACTATTCATATAGTTTGTTCATTTAGGTTCACACTGCCTGGTTTCAAGCTAAAGTCATACTGACTCAGTTTTCTTTTACAGATTTTTGCCAAGAAAGTGGTGAGATTATCCGGTGGTGGCAACAGAGCACAGAATGAGATGCCAAAAATAAGATGCTTATGCTATGCTTCTTGGGAGCTGTAGTGATTATAGTATGTGTTGTTTAACTTTGTCAGAACCACAAGGTTAAAAATTTAAGCCAATAATAAAATTCATCGAGCAAGACAATGAACCCCCAGTTGCTCCTGGTGATGACACCGGTACATGAATGTGTGAGTGCTTGTGAGTGCGAATAGGTGAATTGAGCTTCCAGGGCTCAGATATTGAGATTGTGGACACCTTTAAATACCCGGGGGTCCACCTCAACAATAAACTGGATTAGACCAACAACACAGATGCCCTGTACAGGAAGGGCCAGAGCCACCTCCACTTGTTGAGGAGACTGAGGTCCTTTGGTGTTGCGCGGGGCACTCCTTCAGACATTTTATGTCGTTCCTCCCCACAGCCATCAGACTGTACAATACATCACTGCAGTGATAAGCTAGGGAAATTATGAGGGGCTTTGCAATAATCAACTGAGGTGCAATACTCAAATCCTGGGGGTAGAAATGCATTGTAGAGAATCTGTGGAAAGAACTGAAAACTGCTGTTCACAAATGCTCTCCATCCAACCTCACTGAGCTCGAGCTGTTTTGCAAGGAGGCATGGGCAAAAATTTCAGTCTCTCGATGTGCAAAACTGATAGAGACATACCCCAAGCGATTTACAGCTGTAATCGCAGCAAAAGGTGGCGCTACAACGTATTAACTTAAGGGGGTTGAATAATTTTGCACGCCCAATTTTTCAGTTTTTTATTTGTTAAAAAAGTTTGAAATATCCAATAAATTTCGTTCCACTTCATGATTGTGTCCCACTTGTTGTTGATTCTTCACAAAAAATTACAGTTTTATATCTTTATGTTTGAAGCCTGAAATGTGGCAAAAGGTCGCAAAGTTCAAGGGGGCCGAATACTTTCGCAAGGCACTGTATGTAATATCTTGTTCCTGATTTTTCTCAAATACGTTATATTGTCTTGTTTTTAGGTATTTTTGAGCAGTTCTTCAGAGATCCTTATGGCTCAAATACAGGTATTTTCCCCATTGTGGGATTAATTATGGGAGTAATATTATTGTTCTTGATTCCTCTCAAATACTATATTTTGTCCTGTTCTTAGGTATTTTGATTTGTTTCTCAGGGATTAATTGTGGGAGGATTATCTTGTTCTTGACTGTATCTCAAATACTATATTTTGTCTGGTTTTAGGTACTTGGAATTTCTGAGGGGTGCCAAGCTAATCTAGAGGTACCCAAGATTAAATAAACATTAAATGGCTGGAAAGAAGCAAAATGAGCATCCCATGGCAACTTTAAACTGATTAATGTATTTATATTAACAATAGATGAAAGGATTATATGAGTTGTATTCTGAAAAGTGTCACTTTAAGTGATGAACCCACAGAGACTAATGAGACACTGCAGCTCCTTCAGTGGCTGGAATGTTTTAGTGTCTTTCAGCTCATTGTTTTTACTGCCCACAACATAGTCGTTTTGAGTCTCACTGCTCTCATCAGCCTTGTTAATTAAAAGGCTCTGATAAATGTACCTGCCCTACAAAGAACAGCACTAATCCCAAATGTATGCTAATATTATTCCACTGTCCCTAAGTGGCCAAAAGTTTTTTGTTAGCACTGCTTAATGTAGCCAACATGGACAGCAGTCTCTGATGAACCAAACTGACTTCATTCCCCCTAATAAGATGTTATATGCATACGTTTTCACAGACACAAGGAATAAACTGAGGTCTTTGTTCTGGCCAGGAGACCTGCTTTACATAACACTAAACTTGGACACCTTTATCACCCCAAAGGAGGAGAACTCTGTACAAACAAGTACCCAGAAACTTCTCATATCAATGACAAACAAATGACAGATAAAGTTGAAACAAGATACATCACCCATTGAATTCCTCAAGAAATGGGCCATAAATACCAAAACATACACCTATTGTCAAGGCATCAACTCCCCTCTCTATATATACTCTCTTTACTTAGCTGAGACCAGCTAAAACAATCCCCAACTTGAATGGCCCAGGTTTTCAATTCTAAATTCTGGCCCTCAGCCAGATTCATTCTGTATGAATGAATGATATAAGTGTTCATTCATGCTCTTAACAGTGTTCAATAACTGAGTAGATGACATTGAGAGAAGACCTGATTCTTCCATCATTATCACAAGTGTAGATATTCTTAGATCCTATTTAATCCATAGAAATATGTGACTGAGTAACACCACTAAATGTTTAGTATGGGCCAACATTGCCCTCATCTGACCCCACGGACCTGTTATTTAAATGATCTATATTAACTTTACAAATGGCAAATATTACAAAGTTACGTCGTGCTTTATATGACTGTTTGCTTTTGACTGTCAAAGTTGCCAATAACCTCATGTGCATGGATCAAATTCTAACTTATATGTTTGTGTGTGATATTATTTCATTAACCACTGAAGACGCTGCCCTATAAAAACTGTAAAATACAAGAATCTTTGGTTCAGAATCTAGAGATGAGAAGCCTCCTTGACAGTTGTTCCCCTGCACCTTTGTCTTTGTCTGCCAACTTAAGGACATTTCCCCTCTTTTTACTTTTCCTAGTTACTTTGAGTGCAAGACTTGAACTTCAATTTCTTTTGGATTTTCCCTCTTTGCAAGTCAAGCCACATGATACCAAATCTATAATGTAGCTGAGTTAAGTTTCATTTCTGTAGTTAGTTTAGATCATTTGTATTTTTGTATTCAAATCACATTCTCTCAATTTCCAACGACCTCCCTGATTCAGTCTCCTGGGAACCAATCACATCACTTGTCGCCTGCACAACTCTAGAGTTGCTGAAATAAATCCCAGAACTGACCAGTGGACCCTGACACTCTCAGCCGTAGATGAAGAACATCCCAGGGAGAGGCCACCCTGTGCTGTTCTGAAACACCAACTGAGCTGAACCAAACCTCATCAGGGTATCATGCCATCACTCAAGGTCCAAGTGACTTCCAAAAGTAGGCAAGATCTATCCTTTTCTATAAAATTAGGCTGGTGTCATTTAGACTGTGATTCATGCTAAATTCCTTTGTCCAATCATTCGCAATTCTTTCTTGTTTACAGTTAATAACTTTGTTTTTCATAGATCATAATCTGTGATTTCATCTCACCACAATTTATTAGGTTAAACTTATCAGGTCAAATTAATCCAAACTGTTCAGTATTCAATTACACATTTCCACCCTTTGTTCTGCGATATCATTGCTTGCCATTCGAATTGCATCAGTATTCATTTTGTTTATTGTTTATTTAGATAAATAAATTGCATAAAATTCAGTTCTGGTCTCATTGCTCCTTTCTGCTGTGAAGTGATAAAGTACCTGTATCAATAACTCATCCTTTAGGTTTGAGATTAATAATTTGATTTATAATTTATGAAGAATTAATTAGTCATAATTATATTAAATTCTGGTTGGTCTACCATAAAAGAGACCTGATGCTCCAAGGCAATTGTTTTGTTTACTAAATAAATTAGAGACAGATACGCTACATTAAATATTAAATACACTACAACACAACACAACATGTTCTGCTGTTTACACTACAACCAAATGTTGTAGTTTAATATTTTAGCTGCCTTTAATGAATAACAAACCTGGGACTGTGTCATCAGCCAAACTAGGATGGGGTGGAAATTATAGATAAGGGAAAAAATGAAGGTCAGAAAATAAAAGTAAAGATGAAGATGAAAGAAACACTCCATGAGCTATATGAACTTTATTAGAGAAGCATATACGGCCTCATTCACAAGGTCTATTTTGTTATTATCGCTCAGTTATTAAAAGTGTTAAAAAATGTTTCTCCTCTATTAATATTTGTTAATGCAACAGCCCCTTTTTGGCAGGACAGTGATTAAAATCTCATCTCATAGTTTCCATGCATCATGCACCCGCCTGTCCCTCTCTATTTCCACCAGGAGCGAGAAATAAAAGCCAGTGTGACACATGGGGGATGACGAGGGTGGAATTTCCACTCCAGTGCAGGTAAACCCAGTGATTCATTAAAAAGAACGGACAAGTCAGCAGGAGTGCTATGGTGAAGAGGGGCAGGTCGGAGCTGGGGGGTTGAGGAGGAGCTTCACCATGCATGACCTCCAAATCATCACATGCATAACACACAGCTGTGCTCACTCTGTGTGTATGAGTGTGCACGGTGCTGGACAGGTGTACATGATGTCCACTTTCCACTCCTGTGGCCGCTATCACTAACGTGCTCCACTATCTTGGGAGGGGATGGAGGCCAAATGGCAGACAGAGAAACAAGCATATATGGGGCTGGCTGTGGAGAAAATGGGCCAGCTGCATCTGCCTGGCAACTGACCCAGGTCAATAACTCGCATGGCAGCAACGACCTCAAAATATTTCACAACATTTAAAAAGACTAAACAGGAGTCAAACTCAATCATTTGCTTCATTCCAGAGATGATCCAATGAAATTAACAGAATAATTACACAAATCTAATTTTGTTTGGATTATCGAGTGCTCGTGCTGTTAAAGTGACAATTACGAATCTGTTTTACATTTATTCAGGGGACCTCACAAGATTTAAGAAGGTAATTTATAGATATTCAGTGTTGGAACAGTCATGCGTCAGTCAGCATTAAACAAACAGCTGGTTAGTTCAGGTTTTACAGTATGCAAAGATATGTTACTGTACAAGGCATAAAATCGGTTTTTGTTACCCTATTGAAGAAGGGTCAGCACGAGAGTATTCAAATACATTATGATCAATATACTGTAACTTATTTCTCAGAAGCCATAATTGTCTTCTTTTAGGTCCAGATGAATTTTTAAAACTCCCATACAAAATGATTAACATCCTGGTAAAGAAATATTGTATTTGTTGCTGGGCAACATTAAGATGGCCTCATGTTAATATTGGTTTGGAGTGAAATCCTAATCACTGGATGGCTCACAAAGATGTCTCATTGTTAGAGGCTTAACAAACCAATAGACATAGAGTGAAATGCATATGTTCTCGCTTCCATGATTGTGACTAATAGTATTTTGACAGAGCGCCCAGCTGGTGTATAGGCAGTATGGGGTGGTGCATCTGCTATCCTTTTCTACTTCAGCCTGGCCTCTCTGAGGGAAGCTGACACACAAACACACATTGCAGGAGGCACCATCCCACACAGGGCATCTGAGCGAGATAGTAACAGCTAGTGACCATGCTGTAATTATGAGCTGTTTTCTAATTATGTAGCACTTCACCGGTTCTGACTCGACCACTGAAGCTTTTTGTTTGTTTGTTTTCCTTTATAGTCTGCAGCACTGGTGACAAAAACTAAGGATGAAGGTAAAGGAGGGAAAATGCTGGGGGGAAGAATGACATCAATAAGAAAACTACTTGAGGTTCTAAAGTTAGAGAAAGAAAAGAAAAGAAAACAGTAGGCAGTGTAAAGACAAAAGATGTGAGCAACAGCTGCCCCTCAGCTGCAGTCTTCTCAGCAGGGTTTTCCGCTGAGTAAAGTGCCTGCAAGATGCCTGTAAAACGGAATCATTACATCGTTAACCCCCAATCCATCTTCATTTGACAGTGTTGTAAGAAACTGTGAATCTGTGCCATGGAGCTTCTTAAAGTTGACTGGATATGGGCTGGAGTGAGTGCTAGGACCACTAAACATCCCCCCAATCCACAAGCCTGAGTCTGGGCATGGCCAAGAGTAAAGGAAGCCTCTCTCTCTCTGTCTCACCCTCTCACTCCATTCTTTTGTGGATCTGTGGCTGGGTGCGGCAATGAGAGGTGACTTGTGGCCGATTGTGATTTATGTTGTGGAGGGTTTGGGTGTGTGGGACATGGGCTGTTGGAGGGGAGAAGATGGATCTGAGGCGTGACTGAAGGAGACAATCTGATTACAGCCTTCTACCTCCTTTCATCTTCATCTTTAACACTCACTGGTTCACTCACTTTTACCCACATCATGTCGCTATAGCAACCTGGTAAGAAGCCAAGTGCTGGGATTGGGCACCTGATGGTCAAGGAAAAGATGGACACAGAGTTGTTTATGTAAGAACCTGTCCTTACCACAAGGAAACTTCTATTTAGAGAGGAAAAAAAACTGAAGACAGATGGAAACAAGATGTAGACAGTCACCATATCCATAAAAAGTGTCAGCAGCACATCAGAAAAGCTGCAGCGATGCCGTCTGTGTGCATCTACACAGGAGGTGTTCAGACATAGTATTCAGTAGTACATTAACCAAGCTTTTACCTACAGTATGCAACCTATAGCAGGCATCAAATGCATGGTACTTATGTGACCCCTGTAGGCAGCTGGATTAATTAGAATTAGAGTGGAGCTGTTCCATGAGATGGGCATGGGTTGGCCAATTTAAATTCTCTTCATGTAGACATGCCATTGGGTTACACTGATCTAGGTCAACATTTGGTTTGTCAAGATAAACAGCTGGTGTCACAATAAGAGGGTACAACAATATGATGAAATTTAAAGAGTTCCAGTCAGACCTCAAAAGCTGAAAAACAATGTAGAAAAGTGACAAAATTATGAAATATGTTTGTTTCATGTATTAGTTTAAGGAAAGTTAATGTCTTGGCTCTGAAAAACTCTGGACTCAAATGTACTACTCAATTACGCTGTATAAAACTTCATCCTCCATTACCTTGAATAAAGGTAATGGAGGTAAATACAGCTAGGGGGTGAATGGCATGGGGTAAAGTCAGCAGGCAGGGGGAGGCAAAAACACCAGGTGACTAAGGCAAAAAGAGCAGGCAGAAGTCCATAAACAGGCAAGAGATTTAAAAAAAAGTAGACAGGTAATCATAGCTCTTGAAGAGAATATATGTTTCTAATGAATGGTGTTTTTGTCAGTCAGGCCTACAGATAAGACAGATTTGCAAGAAAAGTGGGCATCCATTGAAACTTCAGTGAATAACGGTCTCATGCGTTCTTGCTGACGACTATTCAGAAATTCTTCATAGCTCATTAATCTATGATTTTTGGGACAGCCTTCAAGATCAAGAACCAGAACAACTTCCTGGTCAAGAAGGACCCTGTGAGGCTAATGAGGAAACAGGTGTGCACGTGGGTGTGGCAGTATCAGAAGTGACAGAAACCTTTTAGTGCTTATCACTTCACTTGACACCTTCAGGTCTCAGTATTGTCAGCCTTATTAATGACACACAATTTGTTCCAAATGCTTTCTGTGCTTATACTTCAACTGACATCTTTCAGTTACACACTTGAACTGCTACTCATTTCTATAGGATGACAATTTCAACTGATTCTTACAGCACCGTCGATCACTTACACACCAAATGACATGTCAACTTCTTTCAGTGTTGGAACTCCAAAGTCATTTCATCATTTTTGTTTCAATTTCATTTGGTATTCACTTAAATTGCTACTTCATACTCTTTCAGTATTTCAACTATTTCAGCGGCAAATCACACAAACCTTCAGAAAAATGAGCCCTTTAGTAGTTAAACTCCATTCTCGGCAGGGAGCCAGATCAAGTCAAATATTTCTGACTGCAAATCTCCAGAACTGATTACAGTTATTATGATGGTGTCAACCTGACACCATCATAATACAGTTTAAAACCTCTCAGGGATTTGAACATTCAGGAGATTTTTAAACAAGAAACTGAGAGTTGTAGTATGCGCAAAGATGTACAGTACCTGGTCAAAATGGCATATTTAGGGTTTTATATGTCCCACTTTTATTAATAAAAATGCATAAATCCACAAATCAGACCTACAGTAGGTCTCCTAGATCACTGGCACTACTACATATGCACAAATACAGTAAGGCTACTATTTGCAGGCACATGAAAGTCAAGGCTGGCTAAACTCTGTTCTCAAACTGCCATCAAGTGGTAGAAACAGGTAATGGTGCATCTTTCCTGATTTCTGGACTGAAAATTACAAAGATTTAGTCAGGGTGATGAAAATGATATCACTTGTAGATCTTTTCACTAACTTAAATAAAGAAGACACAATGTAAAAACACACAATGTATATGTGAAAAGTCACAATTCAGTTTTAGCATTTTGAGAAGAGTTGAAGATGGGCAGAGACTTGAGGGGTGATTACAAACCCAAGTCAGAAAAAGATGGGATGGTATGTAAAATCTAAATTAAATCTGAAAATAGTTATTTGTAAATTACTTTTAGGGCTGTAAATGAGGTAAAACAATAGAATGGTAATTCCATTTGAAACAGGTGATGTCAACAGGTGACTGCAATCAAGATTTGGTACAAACGTGGCATCCAGGAAGGCCTAGCCCTTTAGGAGCAAAGATGGGCCAAGGATTGCCAGTTTGCCTACATATTTTGTGAGAAAATTATTGAAATGTTTAAAAACAATGTTGCCCAAAGAAAGATAGGAAGGGATTTGGATATGTTACCCTCTATGGTGCATAACATACAGTAATTAAGAGATTCAAGGAATCTTGAGGGATTTCAGTGCATAAATGACTGTGCTCTCGGATTCCTCAGAATTCACTGCATCAAGAATTGTCACTCTTCTATAAGTGATGTGTGGCACTACAATATGTAGTTATATCAATAAATGCTGCTTAAAACTGTACAGTGCCAAAAGGAAGCACTATGTCAATAATGTCCAGAAATGCAGTTGACTCATCTGGGATTGGACTCATCTGGGATGGACCATCACACTGTGGAAACATGTATTGTGGTCAAACAAATTAATATTTAGGGACTTTTTTGGAAGGAATGGACACTGTGTGCTCCAGACCAAATACGAAAAGGACCATCCAGACTGTTGCTGGCAAAAAGTCCAAAAGACAGGGTCTGTCATGGTCTGGGGTTGTGTCAGTGCCCATGACAAAGGTAACTTACGCTTCTGTGATGGCTCCATTAATGCTGAAAAATACATAGAGATTTTGGAGCAACATATGTTGCCTTCAAGACATCATCTTTTCCATCATCCATGCATATTTGAAAAGACAATGCAAAACCTCATACTGCAAACATTACCAAGACATGGCTGTGGAGGAAAAGGGTGTGAGTGCTGGACTGGCCTGCCTGCAGTCCTGACCTGTCCCCAATAGAGAATGTGTGGTGCATTTTGAAATGCAAATTGAGTCAACAAAGACCCAGGACTGTTGCACACCTTAAGACTTGTTTGCAGGAAGAATGGGACAAAATGACACCTGACACATTTAATCACTTGGTGTCTTCTAAAGACATGCAGCTTAGGTTGACTGGTGACTCTAAATTGCCTGTAGGAGTGAGTGCAGGTATGTGTGGTTGTCTGTCTCTTAGTGCCAACCCTGTGATAAACTGGTGACCTGGCCAAGGTGTACCCTGACTCAGAATAAGTGGTATAGATAATGGATGGATGGAAAAAGAATGCCAACATCACACTGTGTAACGCTCTACTGTCCCAACTTTTTTTGGAATGTGTTCCAGGCATTAGAAATGAAATGAGTGTTTATGAACAAAGAATAAAATTGATGAAGTATCTGGCATTGTAGGAAAGAAGGATGTATTTCATGAGGTGGTAGAGGTGAGAGAAACAGGGAAAAAAGCTATGCAAAGAAATAAAAATAATTTGTGTAAAACAAGTGACTTCACAATATACATATTTTCATCGACAGAGACAAATGCTGACTACCTAACACAACCATAATGATGAAGGTAAGCAACTTCCTGCTTTTCACTAAATCACAAAACAGACTTAAATATGAGGAGCTGATTGTCTCATCTGCTGCCCAAAGAGAGTAGTGAAATGCTGGTCGTTTCTGGATTAGATCATTTATCACCATCATCAGTACAGTGTGTATTACAGTCCTGCTGACAGTTTTGAAAATAGCTGACCACAGTCTGCAGTCTACTCCTGACTAAGGCTTTGTAAGACACAACAAAAGAGCAAAAACCCTGTTTAAATGATGCTGCGTGTAGTGCTTTTAACGTCAATAAATCATGATTGCTATAATTTGAAACATTGCAGCCAAAATGAAAACTACAAAGTGCTTGATAATCAAGAGATGAAAGATGGACAAAGGTGAGATTAATCGAGCAGAATGAGCTGTGTGTGAGAAGTTGTCATGGGTTATTTATTTATTTATATATTTTAAAAAAAGAAACACACAGCAGCGGGAAAGAGGGAAATGAAAATGACAGCACTGCTTGATGGTGTGTTTCACAAAGGCTGATCTGAAATAAAATGCAAGATAGTTCAGGGCCAAGCCATGTACAATATTTAAATATTAAGCTCTATTACTTTTGTACCCAAAATTCCAAGAACTAATGTCCAGGAACTTTCCCAGGAGTTCCCACAACAAGACTTAAAGACCAAGGAAGTTAAAGCTAATTAGTCCACTAAGGTATCACAAGCATGACAGTTGCCTTTAATGTCATTTGTAAGATACATGCAACAATACACTGAGAAGACAATATAAAGTCCCACCTCCATAGTTCCATTAACTTGCAGGAAGTACCTCAGTGAACTTAAGAGGGACCAAGGTTCCTCCGGTGGGGATACAGATAGGAGAACAGAGTGCAACAAATGCTTCCTATTCCCTGGGGATAACTACAGAGGATCCTGTCCCCATGGCTTCATTGAAAAGCTGTAGAGACAAGACATTAGAGACTGAGGTAACAGCAGTGCAACAATAAGATGAACTGACCAGAAGGACACTCAAGGCCATTCATTAGCACATCAAAATGCCATGTAATTATTGGACTAGGTAAACTCACTTGCTCGATGCAACAGTAGAGCCAAATTTATAAGTATACGCTAAATTTCAAATAGTCATTTCACCAAACATCCAGAGGCAGCTTTAAGAATACCATCCTCAGCTAATTTCAAAATGGGAATGTAGTCTGAAAAGCAATCTTGATCCAGTGTGCAATGTGACTTCCACAACACACAAACCTCCAGTACACACACAATAACTGAGAATGGACTTTTTATTAAAGTAGGAGATTGCATGACTCTGTTCTAAAAGGAAACATTTGCATTATCATGGATTCTGGATTTTTTTCAATGAGGCAGAAGAAGCAGATATGATTTTAACAATTTATAATGAGGTAATTAAGGCTTTTGTTTGTTTGTTTGTTTGTTTTAGATAATTCATATTGCACACCAATGATGCATTTTAACTGTCCATAATTAAGTCAACATCAAAATAAATTTATTGTTTTGTCCAAAACTGACACTCAGTTTGACTTGATGCTGATGTATTAAACTTGAGATTTTGTTTTAATAAATACTGTATACTGTATACACGGTTAACAACATGTAATGTTAGTGTTTTACTTACAATTATGGATGAAGCAGTCCAGTTCCTGGGGATAGCATGCTAATAACGATAAGATATTGAGTGCAATACACAACATAAAAGGCATACTTTGTCATGATGCAGTACAGAGAACACAAAGCTAGAAAAGTCAGACTGTTTTGTAGGAGCAATATTTTTAAAAAATTAGCACCTATTTTTTTATGTCTGAGGCTCAAAGTTAATGTAAGTGAAAGGGGTCCTTGGGGAATTAGACTATAAACCATTCTTAGAGTTCAGAACAAGTTCTATGTTAAACATTACACGCTCTGTTTGATCTAGTCTTTTCTAGCTATGAAAATTAATTTGTCAAAAATTCACCAAACATCATACACACTGCACATATCAACTTTAATTCCTCCTCTCCTCACAATGATAGACAAGTAAACACACACAGGTAAACACACATTTGGATGAACGAACTACCACACATGCCAAAACACTTCTGCTCATTAAGCTCAGGCCTCAGCAAAGAAGTGTCTCTGCCATGGACTCAAGTACTTCCGCCTTCCTTATTCTGTACTTTGAATGTGACATGAATAACCACATTATGATTACCTCAACTTTGTGATGCAGCATGGCATTCTCACTCAAAACACTTTGTGCAATTAAAATCAAGACAGCAAAATGCTTGCAAAATAACTTTGACTGTCGGGATGTAAGAAAAGAAAAATAAGAATGGATGAGAGAAGATGAACTGAGGCAGGGTGTGAGGAGCTTCTGTTATGGTTTGATTACTATGAGAGAAAACCAAAATGGACAATATGGGACTCCTTTGTCCAAAATGACAGCAAATAGGATGAAATTGCTTTAGTTTGGCACTTGAGTACATAAAATATTGTAATGCAGGGTACATAACCCATAATTGCACATAGCTGGCTCATGATTACCATCTTAACTTGTTTGAAAAAGATATATTTTACAAGACATGTTTTCTTTCAAAAATGTTCCACTGGTGAGCTATTTAGGAGTTGTTTTTCTTCCATTTTCTGTCCCTCCTAATTTGTTTTCCAGTGAGCCACAACACCTGTCTTTGACTTGAAATGAAGATTTTTAAAATGTGTGAAGTCCATACTACCTGATTTTTCTACCCACAGGTCAATGGATCACCTGCTGTGATGAGAGTGGATTTCCTGCCTGTGGCCACACTCAATACTGGAACTGAATTAAGGCAGTTAAAGGACTTGATTACTGAGAAAGAGATGTTCTTTGTTGCAGTTTTGTGACTTATGGGTTAAAACTGCCTGCATTTCCAAAGAAAATGTAACGTTTTTATTTAATAGGACAGAATCCATAATTTGCTTAAAATATTAATGGTAGTACAGCACCACTGTGGTCAGCTTTGAACAAAAGACATAAAAGCCCAACCAAAACATTAAATTGTTGGTAGTATTTTTGCTTTCATCATTTAGCTCAAAAAAAATCTAAGAGGAGCCCCCCCCCACTTTTTTTTCCTCAGTTGTTCAACCACTGACACTGTTCTACCATGATTGTCTAACAAAAGACTATTGACAATTCCAGTTATTCTGTAACTGTATTATCACCAACACAATACAGGTTCTGTGTGGGTGTAGGAGTGAAGTAAAGTCTACATGGTCATCAGGTGAGCACCCTCTCACTAACTGGTGTTTCCTTGTAATGGATCTATGACACTGAGAAGGCTCAAAAGGGTGTTCCCTTGTTCCAACACCCAACACAACCCTTCATCTACTCAGGCTAATTAATGTTCTAGCCACCAAACATTTTAAATAGCTCACCAAATAACTAGCCAGACGTCTGCATCCTTTTATACTGCACGAGAAACCACCCTGTGTTAGTATTCATTCCAACAAACCAGTCAAACTTCTACTATGCCCCCATGTTAGCTTGCTCATGGTAACACCAGGAAGCAGGCCTCAAGCCTGCTGTATGTATCAAACACTTACTAAGCCTGCCCTCCCATGCTAGCTTACTTCATCTTAACAGGCATAATCCTCACATACTGTGTGTTGCCATTTATAAATCACCTACCTATTTTTTTTTTCTTTTATCACAACAAAATTCATCAGAGCATATAGGACCAGCAGTGAGTTTTGTTTCTAATGGACATGGCATGCAATGAGCAGAAAAGCAGATACAAAAAAGTCCATCCATCCGTCCATTATGTATACTGCTTATTCTGTAGAGAGTTGTGGGGGATAAAAAATAAAATCCATTATTAATTGAATGGCAGGAAATGGTACAAAAATAATAATAATCTTATGGCGTTTATAAACTGATGGACTTTTTGACATAATGTTCCTATGTTCTTAAGTCCAGTCTGAGCCATTAATAGCTCTATTACAAAACATTTCTTCCAAGACAGTGCTGCTACAGACTATCTAACCTTTCCCTTGTTAAATTCTGCAAAGTGCAAAACATAAATATGTCTTTTAGCTTTGAACTTTGAAGGACTTTGTTGTTATTTACTGAATAGATTTATTCATGTCTAAAAATCCAAGTTGCACTGCTAATTAGCTTCAGGGCTGCTTTTTTCTTTTCAGTGCTAAGCTCACTGAAACATTAATATGAGTTGAAGGCTGCCTTTTAATGGCCTAACAGATATGTCTCTGTTCAAAGAGGCTAACATGCTTCAACAGTCACAAAGACAAGAGAATAACAATTAGAACATGCCACTTGAAAACTCAAACACCACCTATACAAAGTGCCAGCCGTATTTTCTTATTTGTTAAATGCGTGGTCGTGACACTCTTCAGTTGTCTGTGGGAGTTATCTGCTTAATTTGTTCCCTCCCTCATCTTAAACATCTGCCAGTCATGCACACACACCCCATCTCCTCATTCATTTCTCAGGCGTGTGCCAAATAAACATCATTAAAAGCAGGCGACGATCGCTCCTATGCGTCACCCTCCATGCGTGTCGGGTAAACACCACAACAGCTCATTAGCATCCAAAGTCATCAAATAAAAGTGCGTGTGTGTGTGTGTATGTGTATGTAAGGGAGAGAGATAGAGTGTGTGTGCATATAGGCATGTGCATCTGTACTTACAGTGCAGGGGTAGGGTACAGTGAGAATAAATATAGTTTAAGTGTGTGTGCATAATATGTATGTGGTGTCAAGTGATGGGGAAAACAGCTCATTGTACAATAAATTCTTTTAAAATATTCATAAGTGGCCTTCTCAGTGGGGTGCAGCAGGTTGAGTCAGGTCAAGCTCATTTAAACAGCAGAGTGAGCTAAAATGGGAGGAGAAGCTCAGGAGAGTGCTGTTTAGTTGAGGTCAGTGATTTGAAACCTTTTGTGGTATTGGCACAAATGTTGAAATATGCATATTTGAAAGTTTGCTTGGTGATCAAAAATGTTCCAGAAAGCCTAGATAGATATGTATATGTCTGGTAGAGCATATTCCATTTGCCAATATGAAATTTAAATGCTAAGGTTTGCATCATTATACATTTTTCTTACTCTCAACTAATCTAAAGCAAACATCAAAACCAACAGTCAAAGTTGGTTCATAACTCAGTACTCTTTGAATTCGCTACTCTTTTTCTGGTAAGGCCTTTTGTTTTTGCTGAAGATGTAAATCTTAAAAACAGGTATCAAACATAGTGTTCTAACTTATTTTTTTAAAAAAAGCTCAGTAATCAAGTCCTCCTACCTACAGTATATGACCCATGTGATTGTTTGCCCCTTTCCTCTTAAGCTTAATTTATACTTGTCTGCAGCTATACATAGGCATAGAGGCATACCTTGCATCTCCAAAAAAGGTTGGAGCCAATTTCTAAACTATCAACACTTAACAAAGAGGTATAATGCCAGTCCTAAGATGAAAATTATAACAACTTTGAGTCTAGTTCAAAAACACAGCCATTTCTGTTTCCTGACTTCTTCTGTTTTCAGTACTTTGCGGTTTGAGCATCCACTAGATAGAATGTTAAAGTTTGCACAACTATAAATGCAACAGCTATGCAACTGTCACTGAACGACAGATGCATATGTTCCTATGCATGCAGTGATGCAGAAGTATTAATCTGGCTTTATACGACCCATATGGTTGTTTGTCCCTTCCTTCTCCTGCGACCCATGGGAGCATCTCTAGAAATGGCACTCCTACATTGGCAGGTAGAATTGCAAGAACTTCACCAATATTAATGACAACATATGTCACTTTGTTCATCATGAAAATAGTCACACAATGACAATATGAACAAATCTGTCCATCCATACATCTTCATCCGCTTCATCCGAGACCAGGCCACAGGGGCAGTAGCCCGAGCAGAGCCTCCCAGACTTCCCTCTCCCCACACACCTCCTCTAGCTCCTCAGAAGGAACCCCAAGGTGTTCCCAGGCCAGCCGGGAGACATAGTCTCTCCAACGTGTCCTGGCTCTGCCCCGAGGCCTTCTCCCGGAGGGACATGCCCGGAGCACCTCCCCAGAGAGGCGTCCAGGGGGCATCCTAAACAGGTGCCCGAGCCACCTCAACTGGTTCTGCTCAACGTGGAGGAGCAGCGGCTCAACTCTGAGCTCCTCACGGGTGACTGAGCTTCGCACCCTATGTCTATGCCCTATGCGCCCAGCCACTCTCTGGAGGAAACTCATTTCTGCCGCTTGTATCCGTGATCTCATTCTTTCGGTCATGATCCAAAGTTCATGGCCATCGGTGAGGGTAGGAACATAGATCAACTGGTAAATTGAGAGTTTCGTCTTAAGACTCAGCTCCTTCTTCACCACAACGGACTGGTACAGAGACTGCATTACTGTGGACGCCACACTGATCCATCTGTCAACCTGCCCCTCCATTTTTCCCTCACTCGTGAACAAGACCCCGAGATACTTAAACTCCTCCACTTGAGGGAGCAACTCGCCCCCAACTCGAAGAGAGCAATCCACCTTTTTCCATGAGAACCATGGCCTCGGATTTGGAGGTGCTAATTCTCATCCCCGCCACTTCACACTCAACTGAAAACCCCTCCAGTGCATGCTGTAGGTCTTTAACTGATGAAGCCAACAGAACCATATCATCCGCAAAGAGCAGAGACAAGATTCTGTGGCCACCAAAACAGACACCCTCCGTTCCCTGGCTGCGCCTAGAAATTCTGTCCATAAAAAATAATGAACATAATTGGTGACAAAAGGCAGCCTTGGCGGAGTCCAACATGCACTGGAAACAAGTCTGACAATGCGAACCAAGCTCCTACTCTGGTCATACAGGGAACAAACAGCCCGTAACAATGAGCCCCGCACCCCATAATCCCGAAGTACGTCACAGGATGCCATGAGGGACACGGTCAAATGCCTTCTCCAGATCCAAAAAACACATGTAGACAGGTTGGGCAAATTCCCATGAACCCTCCAACACCCTAGTGAGGGTATAGAGCTGGTCCAGTGTTCCACGGCCGGGACGAAAACCGCATTGTTCCTCCTGAATCTGAGGTTCGACTATCGGCCAGATTCTCCTCTCCAGTACCCTGGCATAGACTTTCTCGGGGAGGCTAAGAAGTGTGATCCCCTACAGTTGGAACACACTCTCTGGTCCCCCTTTTTAAAAAGGGGGACCACCACCCCGGTCTGCCAGTCCAGAGGCACTGTCCCCGAGCTCCATGCATTGCTGCAGAGGTGTGTCAGCCAAGACAGCCCACAACATCCATAGACTTGAGAAACTCGGGGCGGAACTCATCCACCCCCGGAGCCTTGCCACCAAGGAGTTCCTTAACTACTTCGGCAACTTCAGCCAGGGTAATGGACAAGTCTCCTCCCGGGTCCCCAGCCCTGGCTTCCTTTACAGAAGGTGTGTCGGGGGGATTGAGGAGATCTTCAAAGTACTCCTTCCGCCGGCTGACGACATCCTCAGTTGAGATCAGCAACACATCACCTCCGCTGTAAACAGTGTTGGCAGAAAACTGCTTCCCCCTCCTGAGCCACCGGACAGTTCTCCAGAAACTCTGAACAATCCAACACATTAAAAATATGGGCAGATTTCTACTTACATTATGTGTCAGGACACCAGTGCAAGATGAGACTTAGCAGACAAAAGCCGAACAGTTTTACATTCCAGCTGAGCAGAGCAAGCAAAAAGTGCCTCATTAAACTGAATTCAGAGACAAATCACAGCAAGAATTCCAAAGTGCAAACAAAGCATAGCAAAACTTTTTTTTTTTAATATTACAAGCTGTTTCTGTGAGACATCAGCATGTGCCTGGCTTATCTGATTCTAAATAACATTTAAATTCATTTTGCAGTGCAAACTACAGTTTTATCAGTGTTAGATCAAATGTTTTAAGCCAACGGAAGTCTTCAGGTAGCAACAGCAGAAGTAACAGTACAACACACAGACTTGCCCTCCTCCACTTTCCCAGTCTTCATTTCATTATACAGCAAACAGCTGGAGGCCTTGGGGAAGGTTGTGGGTGTTTATATGCATGCGTGTGTGTGTGTGTGAGAGAGAGAGAGAGAGAGAGAGAGAGAGAGACTCCTGAGGGAAGGTTTTGGACCTAATTGGCACCGGCATGTCAAATGTTCCTGTGAACCAAGCTGGCACCCCTGTGCGTCAAAACTTCTCGTTCCCAACAAACGAAGCAGCGCATGAATGCGAATAAGTCTGCTGACCCCTGAGTGACTTTCAGTCTCCCATTGCTGCAGGCAATGAAGACAGAGGCTGGAAGGCTAAAGGGATATAAAATTAGTTTCTTAAAATGAGCATACTGAAAATATTCAGACTAGTGCATGGCCTAAAGTGACTGCTCTAAGGTCATAAACATCCAAATCGTAATAAAGTGATGACTTTCTGGCCAAGGTGAAGCTATATTTATTTATTATTGTTAAATACTTAATATACAGCATTAGCACATATTTCCTTTCTGCCTCATCATGTGTCTCTATTTGTAATATACAAATTGCAGCAAACTATATACTATATATACTATACTACATAACTATATATACTATATGATAATGCCTCATCCCCGCATTCTGTGTTCAGAGTCAATGATGTGATTAAATTTTGAAAAACCTTGCTGGATAAATTTAGATATTAATGAGCAGAAAAAAAATTATTTTCTTGAAACTACTGTAATAAGTTAAATACAGAGCTCCCATTATATACTGGCCATTATATGTAGGCAAGTATGCTAACATAGAATTACTTGCTAATGAATGTGAATTAGCTTAATTAATGACCTGATTAACATAAGTACTTATGTTCAGTATATCACAGAGATATGGGGGGACATTAACCAGCTCAAGTGCCTCTCGTTTATTATAGGTCCACCTAATTTATAGTGAATTTTAATATTTTGTAACATGTTCTACTGTCACATAAGATTTTTTTTTATTTTACATTTTTAGGATGTTTTATCGTGCATTATCCCTTTTCCCAGGCTAATGTTAGTGCTTCTAATATTAAAATATTACAAAAATTATTGTAGAGTGGGAGGTCAGAAAAGCAGGAAGGGCTATGTTTTCTTTTTCTTTTGTACTACAAGGAGGGTAGAGTTTATCTTTGTTTTTTTGATGAGCAGATGGGTCTTTTTGTTTTCTTACTCTAAATTTCTATTTTAATTTAAGTTTTCTTTGTAATTCAACTGTAAATAATATAGATAACAGATAATATAGAGAACAGAATAACAAGTTATTATTCAATTAGCAAATAAAGACATTAAGGCTATAGTACACCATCTTCAGTATTTATGTTTCGCCTCTTTTATTACCATTGACATGTGGGGGCAGGCACAGTGAGCTGGGTTATTTTGTTGTAAAAGATGTCTGGGATGATGGTGTTAAATATCGAACTGAAGTCCACAAATAGGATCTGAGCATAGGTCCCCGGTGAGTCAAGATGTTGCAGGAGGGGCCTATTTGTGGACTTTTTGTTCGGTATATAACACCATCATCGTGGACATACTCTACTTGTACACACCTGTCAGTGGATCACCAGCTTTCTGACACATAGGAAGCAGCAAGTGAGGCTGGGGAAAACCACATCCAGCACCCAGATTATCAGCACAGGCACACAAAAACAGCCAGACACAGAGACAGTTTCTTCCCACAGGCCATTACACTCATGAACAGTTAGTCTAGGTTATACTCTTTTAACTTGTGCTTTTTCAACTTGTCTATATTCTGTATTTATTATGTTTTTATTTTTTTGCACATCGGAGGCCATTGGGCTGGAGTCAAATTCCTTATATTTCTGATAATATTTGGCAATAAAGTTTATGCTTATGCTTATTCAAGCAGCAGTAGATTTTTAAACGAAATGTCTGAGAGTCATTGTTTCAAAAATACTAAGAATATGAATGAATAAATCTGCCACTGTTATCATTTTAAACTGCTTGTGTGCTGTTGAACAATGGAGAGCTTTACACAGGTAGCAACAGTGGCTTGGTAGAGTTCTTTAACTCATGACCTCATTATTTCTAAATTTCTGGCTATGGCCCTGTGCCTGAGAAATCGAGAGGCTGACTAACATCTAATTACCTATAGTTATGGACAATGCCTCCATAAGTATTATCATCAGTCAAAGGCTTTAATAGTTTTCCTATGGCTCGTGATCTCTGGAAGGCCCTCATTTTGCTGGTGTAAACATAGTCTGTGGTGTGCTTTGTGAATTAGCTGACAATGTGGCCCTGTAGATAGAAATAGCTGCTTCCTCTCAGTTTGGGTATACGTCCTGATTCAGCTTTGTATTCTTCATTGTGGAGCTAGCAAAAGGTTCATTGGGAGGGTAAAGCTGACACTGGATCTGCATAAAAGTCCTATCATCCATAAAGACAAAGTTTTGTTGCTGCTGCTCCGACGAGGTTGTTTTAGGTGAGAATCCAATTAGGGAAGCATTACTGAGCTGTGCGCTCACTAAACGTTGATTTGTGTTCTGACCCAGATCAGATTTAACAGCTGATATCTAGTAGTGTGTGAGACAGAAAAATAAGAACTCTATATTGATACTGCTGCATGTTTTTTGTTTTATGATGCTCCTGTGAATCACCTTATTCATTTATACTAGATTTGTATTACAGATATGCGCAGCAATAACTTGTCTGTGTGTGTGTCATTTCTAGTGATTCCAATTAACATCTGTGATGAGTGCTTTGGTAAGACAAACAGATGCATCATGCTAAGAGAGTCATTACGCTGGCTGTTGACAGCTGCTAGAGAGGAGATCTATGGCCTGAATGACCTGCAGTCCTTTAGGGGAAGCATCATTTCAACATTTAACTAATGACTGATGGCTGGACAGCCTGTCTGTCCTCTCCACTACAGCACACACACCCACTACCACACACAGAGACAGAGAGGTCACCTCAATCCACCACAGCTAGGCCACTTCACACACAGTCTAATTAGGCTGAGTTCAGTCACACTGTAAACTGGAACAGCAAGTGTGTTAGCTTGGTAATATACTGCTGATTTTGTGGGTCTAGCTTGGACATAAATGATTTCACAGGTAGCTAGCTATGTTTGTTGCTAACTGGATAATAAGCAAAGGCTGTTTATTTTTATCAGGTGTCTCACAAGTTATCCTCAGCTACTTTCTAGAGCACTTCATACTGTTTATAAACTTAGAAATAATACTGGATTTAGAAGGACAAGGCTAAGTAGAAATGGCTAGTGTTTGTAATGTTGTGTCCTTGAGACTGTAAATGTACACATATATAGTATCACAAGATGGACAAGGAGACAGAGCAGGGCTGTCAAGCTATGTCACCATTTTGTCACGGTGTACAAATGGTAAAAGGTGGAACATTTGGCGATTTCTCTTTAGAACGGACTAAAAATATACCAAATCTATAAAAGTAAAGCAGCAGGAGAGACAGACGCCTCGGAGGTGTCACTTACAGACAAACTGCCTTCAACTACATGAAATCTTGTATCATGACAGTCTTCCTTTTGCTCTCTTTAGAAACACAACACTTATGAACTGACAGAAAAAGTGCCTGGTGCCATACAGAAGGAATACATTCACATTCACATGTCAAGCCATGGGAGGAAAACATTGCTTTGTGGTCAGGAACACATGGGCTTGTGTATGAGCAAAAATTATGTTTGTTACTTTGATGAAACCATGGACTGGAATGAAATCTAGCTTATGTATCATGATAAATGATATACTATAACGTCAGTCATTTTAGATTTTAGTACACTGTATTCATCCAGTCAAAAATGTACTATATCATATGGATAGAAATTAATTCTTTAGTATCTGCAATTTTAAATAAAGAATCGGTTTGAGATATTTCAGGTTGGTCTTAAAACAGTTTTGACATGTTTATATGTATGTGTCAATGAACGTTGTTACTTTTCCTATTTTACACTCTGGCCCTGAAGCTTTCCACCTCGAACGTGACTACACTGTTAGAAAGAAAAAAAAAAAGAGTAGCAAAGTAAAAAAGCCCTTAGTGTTGTTAGAAATTAATAAATCAGTCAGATCATTATTAGACTTTAATGTGTTAGTAATGTAGTTTAGTAAGATTCAAAGTCTGCTTTAGTCTGCTCTGCTTCAAGGTTAGCAGTAAGCCATGACACCAATTGTTTTGTTTTAATCTTGTGTAAGAATTATGTCTGAATGGATGTTTTAGTAACACATCACGCATACAACATACACACACATGGAATTCTTCATTTTGTTATGTCCAGCTGCTCCAAGCCTGTGGAGCTCTAGATAAGAGATGGAGTCTGTGGGATGGACTTCATCTGTATAAGGGGTTAGCCCAAAACTGATAAATGTATTAGGCTCCAGCACTATAATCAAGAAAGACTGACTCCTTCCTTACTCAGATCTGTCCAGTAAAAGAACTTTGTAACAGTGTCATGCATCTTAAATTTTTATGGGGTTCAAATGAAGCTTCAGCTGTCCCACTAAGCTAATTCGAGTCAATATCTTTCAAAGTTACAGTTAATGAAAGACAAATTTCCCAGTTTTGTTTCCTAGAATAGGTCCTTGCCAAGCTGTGGTGGAGGAATATTGTCTAGTAGCAGCATTTAAATTCAGAACTGTCCTTTTACTCATATAAATTAGTGATGTGTGATACCGCTTATTTCCTTTCTGATCTGATACTAAGTAAAACCCAGGCTAGTATCGCTGATACCGATACCGATACTTTTTACAACAAATGGCAAGGGAAAAGACATGGTTCCCGAGAGACTGAAGAAGAACAGGAGCTATAAGATGTATCTATAAGGGTTTGTGCTTTTATTAAAAAACAAATGGTGCCTGCATGTATGCATTTACAGAGCTGTAGTTCATCTATCACTATGACAGGGGGAAGGAGAAATGCTGTAGTTCCTATCAACCAGGTATTCTTTACACTGTCCTGGTGATAGCGTAGTTACTTTCTGCTGTATCCCCTTTTGATAATAAAACAATAATAAAACATTTATCTAAAATTACTGAGTTTAAATAGCAATCATTTATCATGCGAATCAATTCAAGTACAGGAAATGTTGGAATTGGAGGTGTTTCATTTCAGGATCCATCTGCATAATCATGCATAATCACTATCACCATCTCTCTTGGTTATCATATTCACCTGGGAGGTATGTTGGAATAAATGACACTAATGGGGAGCTGGAGCCAATCCCAGCTGACACTGCGCAAGAGGTGTGGTACACCCTGTACAGGTCGCCAGTCTATCACAGGGCTGACATTTAGAGACGGACAACCACACCCACTACTACGGGCAATACAGAGTCACCAATCAACCTAAGCTGCATGTCTTTGGACTGTGAGAGGAAGCCAGAGTACTTGGAGAGAACCCACACAGGCACAGGGAGAAATGCTGTCTCTTGTTAAAAGTTGTGTGCAATGTTTAAAAGAAGTTTAGAGATGTTTTGGTAAAGCTGATGTAACTCTGCCTTTTGTACATGCTTAACTCAGTCATTGCACCAAAGACTGCTCTAATCTGCATTCTCTTCTATCAGTGAAAATGGTATATTGGACTTGAAAATATAAATAATGTGAATCAATGTGTGTAACTTGTTCAGTAGGTTTACAAGAAATACTACTATTATGTGTGGCTTAAATCTGCCTGATTCTGATGCATTATAGAGAGGAAAGACCTCATGCCTGAACATGCCTGATGTACCACTTGCGACACCCTGTGATTAAAGTTGTATACCACACCTTTTGTACAACAGCTTTAAAGAACTATAAATTTTCATTAAGCTAGAAAGGTTTAAAACTTCTCAAAGTATTGCTAAGCATTACAGTTTAAGTAAATAAGTGCTTGTGATTTTGTCTATTGTGATTAATGGATTGCTTATGATACATGTTTAATCCAAAGTTAACCTTTCTTTCTTTATCCTGGAGAATATATTTTCTGTCACACTTGTTTCAATGACTATGCCTTCATGTTTAAGATTGTAATGTTCATAGATTTTGATCATGTGTACGTCAATAGTATGTCAATACTGTTTTAAGACTAACTTGAAAAATCCAGAACCTATCCTGTGAAATAATCACACCTCAGTCAAAATGTAAAACAGAAGGTACAGAGCATCTCCCACAGCGCTGGACGACAGCATTGACTGGTGACACACAAATGCAATTTAAAAATGAAAATACTAAACAAAAGAAACAGCAATTAGGAAACTTAAAATGAGAATGGGAGACAGCAAAGGTGAAAAGACTTGAGCATTAGATTTAAGCTTTCAGTTTCAAATGACCTCCTGGACTGTCATTCTTTGAGTTCACACTTTTCTATGTGTAAAATGTGATCTGTATTCAATGCAGAATTTTTAAACAACTTTATTTTTGCATTTTAATTTAAACTCGTTCACTTCACATTTTATGTGGATATACCCAATATTTCTCAGGCCTCCCCATGTCCATGTACAGGAAATAGACTTGAGCTCACAAAAGCATGACAAAGTACAGCCCTAGCTTCACCCACCCCTTCACTGATGTCTCGGCCATCCAGTCACAGAAATAGAGTGAGACTGGGTAGGAACACATAAAATGTCAGTTCCTAACTCCATCAAGAATAAAGTACTGAAATGTGTGAGCAGGCCAGGCAGATGACCTTTGACCTCCCTGTGGAGAAGGGAAGCTTATTGAGAGAACTCTCCCAGCTGACTAGCCTGAACACAAGGTCTCAGACTGACTTCTTGTGGCTTTAAGCAGGTACTGCAGTGAGTGAAAGTTGTAGTGGAATAGTGATAACAAAAGCCACATGAACAAGATACCTTTACTTAAATTAAAAGATGTACATCACATGATCTTTTACAACAGATGTCTTTTAAAAACTCTGTGGTTTGTTTTCTTCACTGTACATTTTAATAATTTGTATACAGATTACTCTGACAAAAAAAAAGTCACCATTGCAACTGTCACAGATAATAAATCACTTCTTTTAATGACAGCAGTGTTTCCCAGTAACACTTAATTTGCATTTCACTGACTGTATTAAATGGGAGTTCTGTCTCACTCCATAAAATAGGACTGACATTTTTTGGTAATTTTTGTAATTTAATTAACCCTTTTAATTCACCTTCAGTCATTATGTCAGATTAAGGCTGTAAGCATCTTAGTTAATCTGTACTTTCTTCATAGTGAGACAGAAGTCCTTATACAGTTAGTACTGTACTATACTGTATATCAGTGTAGATCACTTAGGAATCCTGAAATCCTTCCGGAAAGTTCTTAATTAACAGTTGTACATGGTTAGAAGAACTATATATTTAATACAACTACTTCCATGGAGGGGACCATGAGAAGACATCACCATTTTTGACAACGCCCATGTTATTATGACATCAGTTAAATCCTCATCCTAATCCGCACCCTTGGACCACAGCAAGACAGTATGGCAGTCATTATGCACATCTTACCATTCATAACAAAGGAATATTTTAACATCAGAGAATGAGGCTTATTCACTTTCTTATAGAGAGTTACATGAGAAAACTGACAACACTGATGTCACAGCTAAAAACTTTGAAAGATACATTTGGGGGAGAAATTTTAAGAGCAATATGGGCAGATGAAACCAAGTTATAGTGATGCTGGTAAATCATGAAGGGACGCTCACAAAGTAACAGTTGTTAAAATAAAACTGTGCCTACTAAAGTGCATTAAACAGTGACACGCACAATTACCTTAGAAAAAACTATATATTGTCTGTTAATGTTTGAACTGCAAAGATCTGAAATGGTGAAGTAACTTATTATTTCCAACTATGGTAAGAACCGAACCACAGCTAGCAGCTGGTTAACTTAGCTTAACCTGCTTCTATTCAAATGTAATAAAATTATGCTAAGCTGACAGACTGCTTGCATTAGCTACATATTTAGTGCACAGACATGAAAGTGATATCAGTCTTCTCATCTGGTTCTCAGCAAGCAAATGATGAAAGGAAAAACCAACAGTGTCCTAAGGTGTTAGGCCACCACTTGCTACCAGAACAGCTTGAATGTGCCTTGGCATTGATTCTCTGAAACTCTACTGGAGGGATGGACAATGACTGTCACCCTGAAGAACAACTCACTTATACGGATTTTTCCTTGGTCACCTGTCTGTATATAAAAAAGCATATTTCCTAAAATTTCAAACTATTTCTTCAAGCCCTTTGCTGAACACTTCCTATAGTACAGAAAGGTATAGTACTATAAGTGCAGACATTTTTATCCACTTTGGCTCTATTTCTGCCTTTCTGTACAATCCCCAAAAGGTGCGTCAAGTTACATGGACTAAATGTCAAAAACACTGACATTGCCTTTTCAGTCCACCATTGCCATCTCTGCTCTGTATGACACCTGTGAATCTGGTGTTTAACTGCAACTTACACTACAATGTAACCAAGTACTATGTTGGATATGACAATTTACATACTTTTATGGGGTTTAAAATACTGTTCTTGTTGTCACTATGATTTCCTATTGATTAACGGTGAGCAGAGACAGTCATGTGAGTGAGAGCCAATGAGAGCTGAGACATAAATTCAAGAACAGTGGAGCAGTCCAGTTTTCATAACTCCATAGTCACAGGAATTCAAACTGGGTGGTTAAAAAAATAGAAATAACAAAGAATTTTTACAACCTTCAGTACACATAAGCGTAGGCAGATTATGGCAGAGGGAAAATTAAACATTAAAGATTTGGCAAGAGAAAAAAAAAGCCTCAAGACATTTAAGAACACTGCATTTCTGTGTTTTGTCTGAATGCAGCCTTGTTAGGGTCTGCAGGAGCCCCAAAAACTGGATTTCAGAGTTAACAGATTACAGAAGGCTTCAGCTAAAAGCTTTAAGACATCCAATCACACAGTGAGACAGCATTAATTATTTTACAGATTTTACCTGCTCTTATATCAGCATATTTCACGCATTCACCCAACACATTTACTCTTAAACAAAAATAGTAATCCATGTCTGGGAAGGTAGCCTGCTAATAACAGACCAAAGCCCAAATAAAATATCCATTAGTTTGAACAAAAAAAAAAAAAAATAATGATGCTTTTGGAGAACTGGTCCATTGCAAATCTAGCAACTTCATATCCAGTTCAGTTTGTTCTAATTAATAATGATGACAAGAGGACTTGTATAGATTTGAAGAGAAACTTAAACATTTGAAGTATGAGGGCAGTTTTACAGCGCGAATCACAGAAAATAATCCTCTCGTTAAACCGAGGACCGTTAAACTAGAAACAAGAGTATTAAGTGAGGAAAAATTCCCAGAACAGAAGTAAATATTCACATGTCAAGGTCTCCCTTTTAACAGCAGTTTGTAAGATTTACAGCTTTATAGCTTGTGCTGCTGGGCAAACAGTAAATAGGAATTAGCAGTGTGGAATTACTATTCTACTGCCTCTGAAGGGAAATCATGACCTCCAATCCTGTATCCTATCTCCATTCAACACACAAAACATGGTACAGTATCCAGTGTTGTTTGGCATTATACTGTATTTCTACGTAAGCCATTCTACAAGAGTAGAGACCAGCTTTACTCTGGAGAAAGGTGTTATGAAATAAAGCAACGCTGAAATATTCTGTTCATTCTAGACCTTTATCTATATAATTCATAGACAACCTTTAAAAAAAAAATCTTACATTTAGATAATCTGGGACAAGTGGAGGAACCCCCAGATGCCAGTCTCCACTCACTGTGGCATTACAGATAACAAAAAAAAAAAACTAATCAGACAAGTCTTTAGAGCTCACAAACCTAGTTTTCAGATAATAAGGAAACAAATGGATTTACAGCAACAAATCCAGGATTTGTATTACTGATTATCAAACCTCAAACAACACGGTCAGCTGCCATTTAAGGAAGTCTTTATATCCAGTCAGAAGAAGACATGTTCTTGGATTATCAGGTTTAGATTTATATTTCAAAGGCTGAAAAACCGCAGCACATTAACGTGTGAAGGTGCCATCATGTAGAAATAACCTGCCAGTGCCTTCATTTTCAAGTTGAAGTACCTTCTTCTTTTACAGTCAGTCTGAAGGTTGTCTGGCTCATTGGCATCAGACTGCATTTGAGATGCAATTACACCTGCAACGTGACATGTGCTGGCTCAAGTAGTCAGACAAAGGAGAAATACCGCAGGAAATAACTAGTAGTCCTAAAACTACCTGCAAACACTGAACACTGATTTCAGCTATAGTGAGCACTGGATGTCTATTCGCTGCGATGTAAAAATGTCAAGAATTCCAGTTAACGTTCTGATAAAGTGCAGGGAGAATACCACTGATGGAGAGAACAAAACTGCATTATATATGTACAGATTGTGCCTTGAAAAGAGACGGGAAGCTACACTCTCCACTGTGCCACATGTCTGAGTGTCAGGCAGTGTTGTGCTCTCATCTTGGAACACAATCAGCAGCTCCACTGACCGCCAGTTACACGCATGCCCAAGGCTGTTTCTTACAAAACAAAAACAAACAAACAAAGCAGAAATTTAAATTCAAAACAACAACATTTTTGAAAAAAAAAAAAAAACAGTTCACTACACTGTACACATACTGTAGACACACTGGCAAAGACCAAAGCGAATGCTGAATGCAGCATAGGTTTTCAGTGGCTGAAACATACCATCACTGCTGAAGTGTGTGTGTGTCTAGAAACTAGTTAGACAGCAGCACTGTACCTAACACAGTCAAATGGTGATATGACATTTTCACAGCTAATCCAGATAAAAATAAAATAAAATAAAACCACTGACCACTGCCACATGAACACACCTATAATTTTGTTGGGCTAAGTCAATAGACACCAATCAGCCAGTTTAAAGTCTAAATATTCCAACATTAACAGTTGTTTTTGCAGTGTTTCATAAAGCTAAATATACACAGTTGTTCCTACAGGTGTCTAGCGGTTAAAAAATGTTTGCTCATCTTCTAGTTATGATATTCATTGTATCATTTTAGAGCCAGGTTGAGCACTTCTTGAAATCTGTCTACCACAGTAGATGACTGAGTAATAAAGAAGAATAGAGCCACACACATACATTCACAAAGGCAAACACAGAAACAAGTAAGCCAGAAAACCAGTCAGCCAGTAAGTTGGTCAGTCATGTGGGAGAAGAGAACCAGCTCCCTCACCAGGCTTGATTGATAAAAACCCCAGCTCTTCATGCCTCACAGAACCAGTTGGTAGATTGTGTCCATTATCCAACACCCAGAAACAGTGCAGTAGGTAACTATGGTAACTCCCTACTATGCAAGTAGCTGACACACACATATTCCCTCCAACATGGCCTAGTCAGGGAATCCAACACAAGAGGAGGTGGTTCTCACAGAGCAGATGACTATGGTGTTTGAAACTATCTTCCAGTCCAGTAGGAGCTCAGAAGACTCTCTGCCTCTGACTTCAGCCCTGCTGTAGAGACGTGTTGCTGGGCTGCAGCCTCTCTAAAGCTCTGCGCTGGCCGGTGGTTTGGTGGTGGTCATGATCTTCATGTACTGTGTGAAGATGGCTTCGAAAGCCTCGTCTCTGTGGATCATGGCACCAAACACCAATGGCTGGAGCAAATGGACAACAATTAGCTATATCTCAACATGTCATATCTGCAACTGCTTGCAAAGCCTTTATGTAGTATGCTAGCAATCACATGAGTCTGAGTCACAAAGCAGAAAGTGGAAATGACTGAGGAATATATGAGTGATGAGAGAATATATATATATGAGAGTGAAGAATATATTATACACAATATAATCATCCTATTAAATGTCAATACTCATATGGCACACATAAAAAAATGTCCCCCATCTTTCTTGAAAAGCAATACTAAATCAGTGGAAGACACCCTTGACACTATAGTTCTGTCTACAAGCTCAAAGATAAAGTGTACGAACTTGTCAATCACACATTGTGTATGGTAGCAACAGCAGTTCACCAGCTCCAAAGTGTAAACATAAAAAATTAGCCTATAATCTGTTTCACATATGTAATCAATGACCTATTAAAAATGGTTAAGACGGCACCATAAGTTACTGAAATAGTAAACACCATGTTAAGTATGTTACTACAATGAAAAAAGATAACGTCTTGGTTAATAAAAAGCCTTCAGAGATGTCAGAGTTAGCAGAGCAGAGAGAAAGCAGCATCAGCTAGAACAAAGTGCATCAGAGAATTAAAGCTTTATTTTGTGATTGTTCGCTGTGGTTAAGTTCTAAAGCACGAACAAATACAGCCTCATTGGTGCATCCATGACATTGGATGCACCAATGAGGCTACTGTAATTCCTGATTTCAATTTACAAATATATTAGACAAAACCAGATAACAGTCTGTTTGTTTCATTTTCAAATTGGCTGCAAAGCACACAGACCATTGGACATCATGATAAGCATCATGTCTCTAGTACCGGGATACTGGCAGCTGTGTAAAATGTACGCAGGGGTGCAGTTTGCTGGCTTTTTAAAGTTTGGTGTAAAATGGCTTAAATCAAAACAGCCACTTTGGAGGAGGGTCAAAATACCATGCAATCTCTGTATAAAAGGGGGTTTCAGAATCAACATCAAAACAAAAGTCAGAGTGTATTCATACTTGAGTCACTGGTATATTAGCAACATGCATTCTACCTTCACCTTCCTCCCTAAACTGCCTGTTTCTGCTGCTCTGTCTGTAGGAAAAGGCAGCGCTTTATTCATTCAAGAATTCCATTGCATCAGGATATAGTCCAATAATCAAATACACTCCCTGCCAAACTTATCTGCATTTGCAGTTTAGCTGCATAGGAACCTAATTTTTAGAAGAGAAAGTTGGCTGATTTTACTGCAAACTGTAACTGAACTGAAGTGAAAAGTCTTGAGAATATTACAGTAAACTCATATCACAATCCATACACAATAACAATCATGGTTTAAAACAAACCCTGACCAAAGTGCTTTTTCTTTACTGCCCAAACTCTACTGGATTATTGGACTATATCCTGCTGGGTATATATGGATTATGATTTGTGTATGCACAGGGTGCTGTAATGTGAGTTTAAACTGGGCACCACCTACAGACATTGTAGTCTACATGCCACATGCCATGCTGCGGAACAAAGGATGAACAATCGCGACAACAGTAGCCACTTATCAAGGTAGAGAGTGACACTTTGACTGCCTACATCTGTAGGAAAAACCTATTGCGGTAAAAAAAAAAACAGCAAGGAAATGGTGAAAAGTTATTTTGAAACTTGCTGGCAAAGCCACAAAAACAACTAACATCTACTGTAGGTTCCAAATGCTATAGCTATAAAAGTACTTTATACTTTAACTGATAAACCGATTAACTCCATTTGCATGAGCCTTTAAGCTTTTATCTAACTGATGTAAAAGTCTATCTGTTCCCAGCTAAATAAGTAGAAACAATACGAGGCTCGCACTATAAGCTTTCCATACCCTACCTTTTGAGTCGAAGGCGTGGCTATGGAGATGCCCATCCCACTTCCTGGTAGGACTGACAGCACTTTGTACTGGAAAGGAGTTAGAAAAACATAAGAATAACTGTTTGAACTGCAATGAAAAAATGAAAGAAAAAAATCTGTATCTTCAGCTGTCACTTAGAAAGATGGTTAATCTAGGTCAAAGGATGCAATGTCTTTCTTTATCTACAATATTCTATAATGCACTTGCAGAAGTCACGGCATTTAAAAGTTTATTTAATAGTGTCTACCTTCTGTATGTCAGTGATGTCCATCAGCCTGATAACTTTATTCTTCTTAGAGGAGCTGGATCTGGAGCTGGAGCTCTCAAAGCACAGGTAACTGACACACAGAGAGAGACAACAGTTTAGACTGAAGGGGGTCCTGGCGAAAACAAGCTCAAGGGCAGGGTAGCAAAACAGAGGACAAGCAGTCAGTTAGATATCCAATGGGGTGAAGATATTCTCAGACGGAGGCCTGTTGTACTTGATCCACTGCTGACTGACATAGACATTTTTCCTTTGCATCTCTTCCTCACATCTTATGTGGGAAGAACTATGATGCAAGTGAGGGAAATGAGGAGACATTTTAAGGTAATGAAAAGCACTCAGGGGTGTAGGTCTTGGCAAAAAACCTCTTCAAGTGCTTCTTTATCCCTCCTGCAGTCAGAGATTTAATGATAAAAGGTGCTCTCATGAGAGAACATGTCCCACTTACCTCTCTGTGACGTAAAGCACTCCGTTTCTGATGTAGTCTGTGGGCATCTTCCTGTCTCTGTTTATTAGGCAACACCTCCAGCCATTCTCACACACTGAGAACATATGCAGGACAATAAACGTTAAACACTGAGAACATTATTTGCACAATAAATAAAAATCCTGGTTGAGAAGTAAACATATGTATAGCCTTTTTGACAAAGTCCAAGAGATTGAGTGAATTAATAATTTTAAACTGTAGGTAAAATCCAGTGCACTTAAATATTAAATGTGGTCTAAGATCTGGAACATTCAATGCAAGTGTAAACAGGTGTTTTAAGGCTGCAGTAAGTCCGCTCACAGGCCAGAGGGCGCTCTGACTCCGGCAAGTTGAAGACCTCATGAAAGGCTCCCTTCTTGGTGCTGTGGGAGCGACCTGTCTCCTCTTCTCTGCTCACCCCACATGGAATGGTGGCAAGGCTGCTGCGAGAGACCACAGGCTGAACCTGAAGAGAGAAGGAAAAAAGGAGGGAGGAGCAAAGGAAGGGACAGAAACATACAGAATGATGGGAAGATGGAAGCAAAAGACAAATGGCCATGAAGGAGAAAAAAGGGCAAATGAGAGAGGAGGGAGAGGGTCAGGAGGGAAAGTAAATGGTGTGATGACAAGGGACAGGAGGAAGGAGAAATATTTTAAATCAAGTATCTCTGTATATTATGTCATACCATCCACTGGGACTACATGTTGCCAGAGCTAATGGGGATAAATGGCCAAACTTGGAATAGCTCCTCAGCTGTTATTACTGCATTATGTGCTTCTCTGCATGTGTACGTCTTTGTAGCAGCCTCAGGTGTGACATGCAAAGCAGAGTGAAGCCATCATTCATTCAGCATACATACTGTAACAGTAAAGACAGTTGCCAAGTCACAAATACATGTTAGTTTGTGAATATGTGAGATAATGTGCACACTAATTATGTAAAAACAATCCCTACTAAAACCTACTCTGCTTTACATACAATAATAGACTTCAGGAAGAACCCCTTCCCTCTGCTGCCTCTGACCATCAAAGGGACTGAGGTGGAGAGGGCTGACAGCCACAAGTTCCTGGGCCTGACG
>NW_018127931.1:1286869-1298663 GCF_001952655.1 Monopterus albus | reverse complement strand
CACAGTGAAGAAAGCCCAGCAGTGGCTATACTTCATCAGGCGGCTCAGAGAAGCTGGGTTGAACCGTCGACCTCTCACCCAGGCTTATAGAGGACTGGTAGAGAGCATCCTCACTACTGGCATCACAGTCTGGTATGGTAACACCACACAGGCAAAGAGGAAGGCTCTTCAAAGGGTCATAAAGACTGTAGAGAGGCTCACTGGGACTGAACTGCCTGCTATGGACACACTGTACACACAGTGCTGTCGTAAAAGGGCAGAGAACATAATCAGGGATCCACGCCACCCAGCTCACACTCTGCTCAGACACAAAAACTGCATCTACAACCTCAGGCACAGCAGGGTGGACAGTATCATCACACACAGAACTAGACTTTATAACAGCTTTTTCCCTGCCGCAGTAAGACTGATGGCAAATATGAAAATGTGAGAATATATGTGCAATAACCCCTCACTACCTCCCCAAGCGTAATGACATATCCAACTCCACTATGTGAAATACTATGTGCAATATTTGAAGTCCACCATCTCATCTATTATCTTATTTTCTGTATTGTGTTTTTATACTATGTCACTTTTACGTAACTTTATTCTTAGACAAGCTGTTCTTTTCTGGCTTTTAACTCTTTACTTGACTCCAAGAGAGCTGCACAAGAATTCCTATATGCCTAGACTGTCTGTTTATGCAAAAATGGCAAATAAAAATCTTGAAACTTTATTAAAGCCATCCCAAGATGAATGTTTACACTATGATAAAAGTTGGATTATCAACCAACATTAAAAAAATCTAAATCAATGACTTCTGAGGGTTCATTACGACAGACAGTTAGGAATACAGACAATTTAATGAGCTAATAAGAAATGACAGAGTTAAGGGTCCATTCTATAGATTAACTACTCAGTTAAAAGACTACTGTTTCACAGTTTCTGTCAATGGATCAAAAATGTCACTTATTCAGAAGCTTACATATGGATAAAAACTGTGATATTTATAACTATATATAAAAAAAACTATTTTGAAATGAGAGGTTACAGGTAATCATAACATTTTGATCCATTCTGTTCACAGTCACTTAAGGCCCACCCCAAGGTGTCACGCATCACACACAAACACACATACACACAGGCTTAAGAGGGGAGCTGGCAGCACACCCGGGCACAGTAGAGGAACCAAAGGGAGACACACCAAAGTCCCTACCTTCTCAATGCCAGAGAGCTGAGAGAGAAACAACATAGTACACCCGTGACTGAGGCCACAGCAAAAGACACACAGTCACATATACAAAGGGCAGGTCATGACAGTGTGTGGCTGAGTTGTGATGTATTATTGACAGGAGGGAAAATATTTTGATACTTTATTGACCTCTTCTCTCTCTTTGCTCCACCAGAGGAGGGTCAGCAGTGGGAGGCAAACTGACCCTTACCAACATCAAACACTGAATCTGACCTGCAGTGAAAATGGTCCCCCAGCATGGCATATATTATTTGTTCCCTCAACATCTGACTTTCTACCTTGTGTTGAACAAACATGAACAAATTATTTGGTGCTTTACGACTTTCTTGTCTTATATAGTGTATGAGACCAATAGTTTAGTAAAGCAAAACTATGTGAGAGGGCAGTGAAGGAGGTGATAAAGATGTATACGTGTGTGATTCTGCCATCTTACCCGTCGCGACATTGTGGCGTTGGTCCTCTCTTTGAGCTGGGGGTCAGTAGGGAGGGTGTTCCACACAATGTAGGGTGTGTCGTACTTGTCCCGCAGCTTTGGACAGCTCTTGAACAAGAAGTCTATGATGAAGAACTTAATACCGGCATACAAGCCTGGAAAGAAGAAACCAGGCACAGAATAAGGGAAAGAATGGGCAGAAAAGTGCCTATGTAAGGAAAGGTTATCCACAAAAAGGAACGGCAATGTTGAGCCTCCTGCTTACTTTTTAAAACCTTGCCTTTCCCAGTTCTTCTTCTTTTGTATCCTTTTTATCATTCAAATTCTTGTACATGATTTTCCTTTCATTGACCTCCACATTTCAATATTTTTTCGAATCACATATTGACGTGAGCTTAAATTGTTACTGGCAATAATCATACAGCCACTGTTGTGAACAGACAACTGTGTTTATTTTCTGAAACTACCCTTGAATTATACTGTACATTTTTCAAAAGGACAAGGAGAATTGGGCACCAAGTAAATAAACTGAGTCAGTTCTTTAAACAAAGTTCAAATTGCCAAGAAAAACTCTAAAGATGCAGTAGTGACTTCTTAGAACAATGTTTTTCACTCTGCCAAATAATACAACCATTTGAGAGTTGTTACTTCTGTACAAGGACTTACAACTTGTACAGCTGCATCAATCACATCCATGTCTTTGTCCATTTCTTTTAATGCAGATTCCTGTTTGTTAAGCTTTAGGAGTCACACATCTGTGATGTGAATGGCAACTGAAAGATTTGGAACCATGATGGTCAATAGCATGTTTTGAATACTTCTGTTAAGAATCCACAAATTTACTGGAACAAAATTGTGTACAGTATGGAAGAAATTCTACATATTTAGGAAGTGGCAACTATTTAGCTACAGTAGCTGCAATGAACATGAGCATTGCATTCATTATTTTTGCTCTGAGGAATGATGAACTCTCAGCACTTTGGGGTCCTTATGTTTTCAAGAAATATTTGAAGCTACTATTATATCAGATAGGCATGACAGCAGCCTATAGCTGCTCCTCATAGGCACAGGGAGAACAGTTAGATAACTGTGGCATGAATGCAGTTGTTTGTGTGCACTGGACTTAGTATAAGTCTATGCCTTTATTCAAGGGTCATATGCAGTTTGTACAGTACTGTATACCAGAAGGATAAAGCTGCTTTAAGTGTGTATGTTTCTCACCCATCATGAAGCCCATAAGCTTGTATGGCAGGATGCAGGAGGTGATGAACGCCACCCATAAGCAGATGTAGAGTTTCTGGGTGCTCTCTGGCTGCACCCACATGAACAGGCTAACAGAAAAAGCACACAGACACACACAGACAGACAAGGGAGAAGAGAAACAAAATATATTACAGTTAGATTATATGCACTGCTTGCATAATTTGTGCAAAACAGAGATTGTTTTAAAGACTCACTTCTTTATCTTTTCCAAAATATCCGCCATCTTACCAAAAAGGTTCTGTAAAGAGAGTTTAATCATTGTATGACCCACCATAAAACTTTGCAAATTTTCAACAAAGTTTAAAAAAATATAGAATTAGTAGTATACTGGGTAGTTGTGTTTTTCATTTAGTGTCTGGAAACTTTGTAACATGTTTTTTCCATTATTTTACAGTAACAAGTGATACTTTGTCCAATATTAAAATGTTAGGTCTATGAAGTCTGTGCCACCCATCTACGTTTTTTTAGCTGCATCCACAAATTAAATGTTTCACAGTATCAAGCAAGTAAATAAGGTAAAACAAATGTGGTAGTGTCTCTCACATTTATTTTTTTCCGTCTCCTTCCATTTTGCCTCATATGCATTATCACACCAGAGAAAGTTTTGGGCAGTGCAGTAATAATCCATTCCCTCCTTATGATGATTAATGTCTAATATCTAATACTTGGTTTCTTCCCATTCCAAAGAAATCATGAGATTAATTTGTCCCACTGGTGAAACTGACTATGTGGGACTTTAACTGGTATAACCAATACCGTTTCATTATCTTTGTACACTGGTGTGAAAGAAGTTAAGATCCATGTTGTACCTGTGCTTTTTGTGCAACATCAAGTACAAGCTGAAACTTCTCAGACACAGTCAAATCTTCCTTTGGAGGCTCCTGCATAAAACAAAATAACAAGTTAATAAGACAGAGTGCTTCTCAAGTCTCTTATGATTCCTACATTCTCCATACTGGTTGACCATTTCAAATTTCTTATATAGGCTCTGTGGAGCAAGGAGGCTGCTGGAGGAGCCATGAGCAGAAGATACACAAGACCATCCTTCATGGCAGTTTTTCATGGACTGGCATGCCCTTTTATCAGAAATCAATTGGTGACTGGATGTTTCAGATGAAGGACAAAAGGAAAGGATGTCTTATGTTGTTAATAACGTCTTTCCTCGAGTCCTCTCTCCTCATGTTTTTCTTGCATTTTAAATGGAAAAGGAAGAGAAAAAATGCAAGTAAAGGAATGACGACCCATATACGAGACTTGAGAAACACCCACATTGACCTCCACTGGAGGTTACGTTTTCCTTATGACACACAAAAACCAGAAGTGGGAAGTTGTCTTACCATGGGCTCGGAGACCTCAGGCACAATGCTCCATTGTATCCTCCAACCTCTGGAAAACAAGAAAAAAATGTGATTGTAGCATATTTTTATAAGGTGTTTTGTTTGGATCAAATGAGGCCAACAAACCCTTTCTCCAGCCTTTAAACTGAGTGTCTCCAAGTAACAGCTTTACAACTTTCAGCACTTTTAGGGAGAGCAGGTGTCCCAGTTTGATAATGTAAAGTCTAGACCAGGGTTGGGCTTTTATATGTGTCATTTATATTAGTTCACACAAACACTCCATCCTTCTGCTCCCGGCCTGGCCCCTCTGTCAAATTTAGAACCCATTGTGGCCCGTGAGTCAAAAAGTTTGCCATTACATAAAAGGTTTTGGCCTTTAACAGGAAGCAAAGCATGAATATGCAAGGCTTATTGTACAAATTATTCTCCAAATGCATTTTTTTCATAACACAGTAGAGAAATAAACCTTCAATTTCAGTGGAAACAGTGTTGTTGGTCTCCCTTTTTAGCCAGTGCATCAAAGTCTGGAGTTAGTTTTGTTGCGGCTATTCTCAGGATAGATCTGAGGTGTTGGCCAATTAACATGGATCTGTGACTGGCTTTGTTGATGTTCATGATGCTGAACGTCTGCTCACACACATAGGTCGAGCCAAACAACGCCAGCATCTTCTATGCCGTCCGCTGGAGGTTTGGAAACGTGGCTTAAAAGCATAAAAGTCATTCAGTTTAAGAGAGTTGAACTTCTCCTTTAAAACGGAGTCAGACTGAAGATCGATTAGTTCCAATTGCAGCTCCTGTGGTGCTGTTTCAGGGTCTTGTGACAGGGGACAGGACACCAGCTGAAGTGACTTGTCAATTTTTTCAAAATCAGAGAACAGACAGAAGAATTCTCCGTGCAGGTCGTCCAGTGATTTGCTATATTTCTTCGCGTTTCGGGTGGCCTCTTTCTGCATGGCTAGTGTGGGAAAATGAGCGAAAATGAGCAAAAATGGCCATTTGTTTGAAATTTGTCTGGAGAACAAAGTCAGCTTGGATTTGAAGGCTCTCACATTTGTGTACATGTCGTGCACAAACTGATCTTTCCCCTGTAGCTTCACATTCATCTCATTCATGCGTGAAAAAATGTCCATAGCAAACACAAAGTCACAAAGCCAGTTCTTGTTGCTCAGCTCAGGAAATTCATCAGATTTCCCCATTAACTCCAAAAATGCACTAATCTCCTCTTTGAGCTCTAACACTCATTGAAACACTTTGCCCAAACTTAACCAATGGACACGAGAGTGGTAAAGTAAGTCCTGGTGATCTGCATCGATTTCCTCCAGAAATGTAATAAACTGATGGTGCTGAAGTCCCCTTGCTCATATAAAGTTAACAAGTCTTACGACTGGATTCACGACATGATTAGGCTGCAATGCAGTTACACAGAGATTCCTAATGAGTGATGCAGTGAAGGAAAATAACATCCTGGTCAGGGTTTTTCTCTTTCACTTTATCCTGGATTCTTTTCAGCAGCCCAATGTTTTTTCCAGTTAAATTTGGTGATCCATCAGTGGTGACATTGCCAAGTTTACTCCAAGGTAGCTTCATTCTCTCGATGACAACAGAAACCCGGTCAAAGAGCAAAGCAAAAAAGTGAAGTAGAGAGGTCAATGTGTCTAAAGTGCACCATCTACTGGTGAAATGCGGGCATTGTAGGGAAAGGGAAATGGCAAAACAAATGAGGTTTAATGACAACATAATTTAATAATATAATTTGGACAAGTTCAGCGGGCCGAATTAAAAAGCCTAACAGGCCGTACACATTCCGCGGGCCGTAGTTTGCCCATGCCTGGTCTAGACAGATGTCTGGAAGAGACTTATGTGCCCCTGTTTCATTAGGATCCCCAAAATATCCCAGTTAAAAATGGTTTTGCTGATGTTTCTGTAAATTAATTCATGTTTAGCTCTTTACTTTGCAAAGGTCTTCTGTGGCAACTATTATAATAATCAGAAATACAAATGTGTGAATGTTTAAAAATTTTGCCCATTTTAACCATAGTATGTGCTGTGTGGTCAGAGGTCCATATGCCACAGCAGATCATTTTAATAAAATTTTATTACCCAAATGTTCAGGGCACCCTTGCAAAACAGGTTTAACCTCAATAGGATAATGCTGGCTAAACATGATATTAAACATACTGTAATCACTGGCACAGAGGCTAGCCACTGTATAACTGAGAAATGTTTTTACCTGGCGATGAGATAATTTAAGGACAAGCGCAGGATAGCCAGGAAGAGGAACATGGGAATGGCCCAGCCATGCCAAGCAGCATTCATATAGATCTGAAGGCAAAAAGAAACAGCACAATGCGCAACAGTTTAAATTTGAGTGTTTTATTTTCCCACATTTTCAGTGGTGATCAGTTTATAGAGCTACATTTCACATCAATATACAGTATATTAAATTCTAAGCACTACAGGACTGAGGTCAAACTGATTCATTACTTTAGCCTGAACCTGAATTGTCAGAATTTGTATTCAGTATGTAGATTCTGCTTATCTACCCTGACAATAACTCAATTTCTATGAGCTTGCAGATGGTTCAAATTACAGATTTAATTTACTGTAGCTGTCACTTTTACAACACAGATAGAACCACCACAACATACCAAACTGTATTTGACAGAATTCTACTCAAGAAACCTGTGTGGCTTTATGTAGGAGAGAGTAAAACCAATGTCAAGATTAAAATAAAGCTTTACTTTAATGATGATTTAAGAGATGGTCACAGTGAAATACAGTGGAACCTTGGATTGCCAGTAACTCGGTTTGCAAGAGTTTTGCAAGACAAGCAAAAAATTTTGATTCGATATATGAACGAGGTCTTGCAATACGAGTAGTATGTACACTTTGTCTGCCAAGCGTCATGTGACGTACTGCGATTGGTTCTCGCGCATCACTCGTATAATCGATATCTGTACTGCAACAGTGGCCCCTCACACCAGCCACGCTTCTTTTCAAAGGTAAAGTGCAGGTTAATTTGTTTTATTTTTTATTTTATACTGTATTTTGTATTACTGTAATCATTTTTATATGGATAAGTGGGTGTGGAACAAATCATCTGAGTTTCCATTATTTCTTATGGGGAAATTCGCTTTGGTATACAAGCGCTTTGGATTACGAGCACATTGCCGAAACAAATTATACTCGCAATCCAAGGTTTCACTGTACAAAATTTGTATTTCATCGTCATGTGAGACCAAATGGACTCAATGTGCTTTTATAGATCTCTTGTTTTGTACATCAAATGACATAATGAAATATTTTGTAAAGTTCAAACTGAAATTAACATAACAGAGTAATGTTAGAAGTTATGAGTAGGACTGCAACTAATGATTATTTAAAAAATTTATAAATTTGTTGATTAATCAAAAAATAAATTCTTTGTTCAAGAATAGAATTTTTATAAAATGCACAACAGGTCCTTACAGTGTGAACAAAATGTTTATTTACAATAATTTATATTTTCAGAAAACATACCAAGGTAATGTAAAGAGCTAGTAGAAAACATGACTGCTACTGCTGATGTAAAGTAAATTTGAGTATGCCTAAACAATCCTCAATACATTTACTCTTAGGCTATGTGCTCTGCTTTGAGCACTAACGTGTGTGTGAATTAACTGGTTATTTAGTTTTTTTCTGTTCTACAGTTATATAATATAAGATTTAAGTTACAATAACAGCTTTGTCATTATTAGTATTTCTTTAATATTTCTCTTATTCTACAAAGCATGATGGTCTTTTAAAAGGATCAAATAGTCTATCTCTAAGTGTCGGCCCTGTGATATACTGGTGATCTGTTTGGGGTGTACCCCGCCTCTTGCCCAATGTCAGCTGTGATTGGCTCAAGCCCCCACCATGGCCCTCGTTAGAATAAGCGGTATAGATAATGGATGGATGGATGGAACTGACACAACTAAACATGGAAGCTCATTCATTCTTCATCACTAACATAACTATTCAAGTTTTTTTTTTGGTTAATTGCTCCACTGTCTTTAGATTTTCATTGTAGAATTTCTGGCTTTCTCAACTTCTTTTTTCCATTTGTGTGCACATGACCCTGTAGTAAGATGTGTGCTAGTCACAAATGGCACAATTTTAGTTACATTAGTAACTACATTAGTAACTAAAATTAACAACTTACTTAGCTCCAGACTCCCCCTTTTCTGTAACTCAGTGAATTTTCATAAGATGCTAATGCTTTAGCATCATGCTCCCCTGTCAGGACAGATAAATTTTGCATATTTGGCACTGGACAATCTTCTTTCTTATTTTAACACAAAGTGCCCCCAAACTTTAAATGACTGGTTGTCCACATTTCATACTATCAGCTGATTCTGCTGTGTTTCAAACATTTTGATATGCCTCACTTACGTACCCAGTCGCTGAACCAGCCATCTTACACAGCTACATGTCTAGACCCAACTAACTGATAATTAATTTCCAACAATTTTTATTATTTATTTTATTGATTAGTTGTTGCAGCCCTAGTTATAAGTACAAAAAGTGTGCACTCACAATAAAGGCAATTGCTGAGGTGTAGACAGAGTGCCAATTAGATAAGGCAGAGAGATTCCTTAAGAAGTTGGTAACAGGTCTGGCTCCTCGCTCTGAAACAAAAGTAGAGGGATATATTCAGCATGATTTTGGTGAAATACAAAGTACAAACAGCACAGTGCCTGTTGTTTCAGTATACTGTATATTTAACTGATTAAAATGTATGTCATGCTAACTTTTGAAAATGAGAATTAGTTTAAGGACATTGTTTACGCTGAAAATTAGTTACAATTTAAAACATTTTTCTCAAAAATAAGTTGAAGCTGACAAACGTGAAAAAGGCCTCCACTATTCTCTATTCTGTACTGAACAGAACAGACACGCTGCTTTTGACTGGGACCTTAACCGAAAATACTGCAACATGCAGGTGCAAGGCAATCACTGTCTAGGCACATCTGGAAGTCTGTCTATAATTTTTTTGCCATAGTTGATATAACAGCATTGTATAATGTATTTGTATAATGCCACTGTATAATGGCTTTGGAGCAAAGTTAATAATCTAACAGACTGATTCTATTACAGTTTCATATCTGTGTGTGTGTGTGTGTGTGTGTGTGTTTTGAGTACTCACTAAGTCGCCTCATATTTTCTGTCAATCTGGATGGAAAACACCAAAAGTAAAGGTCAGAACACACACAAATGCTAACAGATAAACACATAAAGAAAATATTTTAGGTGAGAGAGGTAGTGACGCTTTGGCCTTCATCAGCCTGGCATGACTCACTCATCTTTACAGAGGAAAGAAAAAAATAAATAAAAGAGAAAAAAGCTTTGAACTTTATGTCCTCTCTCCTTACAAAATACTGTAAAGGCTGATCTGAACAAATCTTATCTAACAACTGAATATCTTAAATTCATCTGCAGTGAATGTGTAGCACATGTCAAAGGTACATGCAACAGTTCATTTTGATTCTTCAAAAAGAAGCAATAACGGAAGCAGTATCAATCTGAGCCTACTGTGACATAATCTCCAACAGATGCACCCCTTTAGTGCTCACCAGCTGCTATCTAGATATCTGACTCCACATCTCGTGGAACAAGTGCAGAATCAATGTCTAAGAACAGACACGTTTTATTTTAAAGTGGTTCTCTCCCACCTTTTAGCACTTAGTGGTTCCTCAGCCTCCACGGTATTCTCCTCGGGCTGAAAGCGAAAGTCTTCGATGTAAACCCCGAAGCGCTCGTACAGCCACTTCTGCAGCCGTGAGCTCCATACCTCCTTCTGCTGTTTGTCTGCTAAAAAAAATGGACAATGCATTAACAGCACCATAGATGATGTAAGTTCACCAAATGCACATATTTCCTATAAACTGTCGTTTTGCTATAGACTCGCATTTTTTGATGATTGATGTTTTCATGGATCCTCAGCCGCCTTCCTTCCGCTTAGTGTACAGTCTCAGGATGCTGGATTTGGGGTGAAACCCTCCATGCATTGTAAGGAGCTTCCTTGTTTTGACGTCAGTGGCCTCTATCTCCTCCTTTATTATGCCAGCGGGGTATCTAATGACTGGCAGGGCGTAGCTGTTAATCGACCCAGGCAGGATATTGACCATGCCCTGGCCGGGGTTTGAACACCCCGCCAGGACTTTGTTCTTTCCATTCAGCTGAATTCTCAGTACTTGCCTTACTCTCTGGTAGTTGCTGCTTTCCTTGCAGCCTCTTCATGGTTCTCATTTGCCTGCAGGATCCCAAGGTACCTCTAGCTGTCCTCAACATCTGCTATTTTGCCTTCTGGTAGTACAATCACCTCAGTTCTGACTACCTTTTCTCTATTTGTTACCATTCAACCACACTTATCCAGTCCGAATGACATTCTGATGTAGTAGATCCTGTAGATGTAGTAGCTGTAGATCCTAGTGGTGTGGATCAGTGAGTCGATGTCTCATTCACTCCTGGCATACAACTTGGTGTCATCCATTCACATGCGCTAATAGACTTTCAGAAGGCATTTCACTTAGTTTTGGTAACCAGGCATGGAGGTACCAGGTGTCTATATTGATCATGATCTTCAATCTTTGCATTAAGGTCATCTGGGCTTGTTAATCGGGCTAGTTACTTGGGGGTAATGATGACATCTCCCCCCTGACCTATCGTCCGGGCTCCCCCTTGCTGTAGCATTCGTGATGTACCTTGTTAATCTGTAGTTGTGATAGCAGGTTCTTCTTGTGGTTGTTAGAACACTGAGCTACTAGTTGTTTCGATGTTAGTCTAGATGTTGGGTTTCGAAGTATCCATAGGTCCCACATCTTCCGTATGTATAGTAGCATTCCAACAGTTCCCTGCTCTCATCTCTTGACCATGCTCTTGTTCCGGTTGCCCTGGTTCCTCAACACCTGACACAGATCTTATTGACCCAGGCGACATCCAAGCCAGTGTGACTTTTGCTCTAGATCCTAGTGGTGTGGACTAGTGAATCGATGTTTCATTCACTCCTGGCATACAGCTTGATGTCATCCATGTAGAGGAGGTGGCTGATGGTTGCTCCATTCCGTAGTCAGTATCCGTAACTGCTCTTGGTGATGATCTGGCTGAGGGGTTTCAGGCCTATGCAGAACAGCAGCGGGGACAGAGCATCTCCTTGGTAGATACCTCACTTGATGTTGACTTGTGCAATTGGATTGAGTTCTTCATGAAGGCTCTTAAGAGTTCTGTCGATGTTGTACAGTTCCAAGCATTCCAGGATCCATGTGTGAGGCATTGAGTCATAGGCTTTCTTGTAGTCAATCCAGGCAGTGCAGAGGTTCGTATGCCTGGTCTTGCAGTCTCGAGTGACTACTTTATCAACCAGTAGCTGGTGCTTTGCTCCTCTGGTGTTACTACCAATTCCTTTCTGGGTGCTGCTCATGTATTGAGCCACGTGCCTGCTCATCTTAGCTGCTATGATGCCTCTGTTGTGCAGAGGCAGGGTGTTGGGCAGTAGTTGGATTGTAC
>NW_018127931.1:1284791-1285827 GCF_001952655.1 Monopterus albus | reverse complement strand
TTTGTCAGTTTGTATCTGGAAGTCCCACAGGATCTTAGCTTGGTCATTCTCAACCACTTTTGGAGGTGGATCCCATTTTGACTTTGGGACTTCCAGCCTGTAATCAGCACAGATGTTTCTGTACACTATGCCAGCCACTTGGTTATGGTGTTGCATGTATGCCCTGCCTGCTAGCATCTTGCACCCTGCTGTTATGTGCTGGATTGTCTCAGGGGCATCTTTGCACAACCTGCACCTGAGGTCCTGCCTGGTATGGTAGACCCCAGCCTCTATTAATCTTGTACTTAGAGCCTGTTCCTGTTCTGCCAAGATTAGTGCCTCTGTGCTGTCTTTCAGTCCAGCTTTGTCCAGCCACTGGTAGGATTTTTCGATATCAGCCACTTCTACTATTTGACGGTGGTAAATACCATGCAGAGGTTTGTCCTTCCATGAGGGTTCCTGCTCTTCCTTCCCTTGTTCCTCTGGTTTCTGCTGCCTGAGGTATTCACTAAGTACGTCATCACTCAGGGCCATCTTCCTGATGTAGTCGTGGATCTTTGTTGTTTCATCCTGGATAGTGGCTCTGACGCTCACTAATCCTTGGCCTCCTTCCTTCCGCTTAGTGTACAGTCTCAGGATGCTGGACTTGGGGTGAAACCCACCGTGCATTGCAAGGAGCTTTGTCTTGATGTCAGTGGCCTCTATCTCCTCCTTTGGCCAGCTTATTATGCCAGTGGGGTACCTAGATATTAATCGCCCGGACTTTGTTCTTTCCATTCAGCTGATTTTCCTTACTCTCTGCAGGTACATGGTGGTTGCTGCTTTCCTTGCGGCCTCTTCATGGTTCCCATTTGCCTGCAGGATCCCAAGGTACTTGTAGCTGCTCTCAATATCTGCTATGTTGCGTTGCAAGTCCTGAAGAAATCTCTATTCTGTGGTGTGGATCAGTGAGTCGATGTCTGGTTGACTTCTGGCATACAGCTTGATGTCATCCATGTAGAGGTGGTGGCTGATGGCTGCTCCATTCCGTAGTCGGGATCCATAAACGCTCTTGGTG
>NW_018127931.1:1283082-1284474 GCF_001952655.1 Monopterus albus | reverse complement strand
ATTTTAAAAAATATATATATATAAACCATATACATATACACTTTACAATAAATTATACCTAATTTCTCTCATTTATCCACATAAAACAAGCCCAAACACATACCCTTAAACAATCTCTAAAAGAAAAAAAATTTGTCACACAGACAGCTCCAGCATGTCTGCCCTAGATGCAGTGATCTACAATCATAAACCATTTTCCAAAATTAGCCATTCTGGTTGTCCCTCCCCTTCTGTCTCTCATGTCAGGGCCTGGTGCTGTCCAGCTCTACATACTTGGAAAGATGAACTATGGAAACATGAAAAACTGTTACACACACACACACACACACACCCGCTCACACACACAAACACTCACACGCCAGTGATAGCATTACTGGGTCTTGTGCAGGGAGGTTGCTGTGGTCTGCTCTTAGGTCCACCAGCCACTGGGCATTGTTTTTATGTGATGCCTCCTCTCATATGCTCTTCCAGAACTGTTCAGTCTCCAGCCTTGGTGGGTCTGCTCTCATGTTATTACCCTGCCACTGAGAGTACATCTTGGATGGCTCAGTGGAGAACATTTGGTTTACTCTCCTGGCTTCAACTTCCCCGGTTGGACCTCTTCAGCCGGGTGGCCAGGGCTGTGGGCCTTTGCTTGGCAGTCTCCAAGGCCTCAGGTATGGACAGTGAGTTGTGCCTCTTAGGTACCCCTTTGTTCATCGCGCCCAAGGACACTTTGACACATGGACTGGAGTAGCATCAAACTGCCAACCCTAGTGGTTGGGGACGACCCACTCTACCGCCTGACGCACAGCCACCCCCAATTAGTTGTCAGCAACAGGCAAGCAACATAACAGTGGACATTAATTGCGTTTATTAGTACAGATCAGCACTGCCAGTGTCAGTGCCATAAGAGAGAGCGAGTGTGTTTAAAAAAGCATCAGTGAGAGCAAAGGGGAGCTCATTAGTGCAGTAATAATCAGATGGTATTCCTGAGATGTTTGGATTTTGTTCATATTTGGGCCAAATAATTTTTAGCTTGATTTCCAATAACCCAGTGACTGCTTCTTGCGAATGTTAGAGCACTGAGCTACTAATTGTTTTGATGTTTGTGTAGATGTTGGGTTTCGAAGTATCCATAGGTCCCACATCACCGTATGTAACCCCTCTCGCTGGGGTTACTCTAGGATAGGCTCCTTTCATCCTAAAGAATGATCTGTCTAAGTTTCAGAAGATGTCCACATACAGAGAGTAAAGTCAAAAAAATGTGTGCCAGCTTGTGCTCTTGTGCACCCCTATTGTCCCCTAGCCGGCTGAAGTCCACATCAGAGGAGGCAAAAGTATAACTCATGGAAGCGACTAACAATAAAGCATACAAGCTTATCAGTGAGTGCATTATATTACAAATCCTAC
>NW_018127931.1:1280399-1282686 GCF_001952655.1 Monopterus albus | reverse complement strand
GTCAGATAATGAACCTGAAAGAAAATGAGTTGGATCAACTTGCCAAATTTATGGGACATGATATTTGTGTTCATCGTGAATACTATCGCCTAACTGAGAACACACTTCAGCTTGCAAAGATGAGCAAACTGCTCATGGCTCGAACGTGAAACTGATGTCTACCTGCTTAGAAATGCTGAGGTTTTTTTGTTCTACTCGACACTTTAGTATGTGAAATAAGTTCACAAAATGTTGTTTTTATCAAAACAGCTGGTTTGTCTTGTGAAGTTAGATCTGTACAGAAGTCTCAAGTCAGTAAGTCAGAGCTGTTACCTTGAATATCAGATTTCTTTCCCGTCTATAAATGACAGAAAGTAACTATGCAGAAGGGTGAGGGCGAGATAGTAACCTATAGACAGCCATCAAAACATGCAAATGCAGAAGATTATTTGCCATGCAACATTTGCTATGGGTTCTTCATAAAAGATGAACTATGGAAACATGAAAAACTGTTGCAGAACGATGTTCAAGTCAGAAGTTAAATCCCAGAAAAAAAGAAGAGTTCAAGCTGCTGCCTCAGCTCTCCTTCCATGCAAAGCACAGCCATCAGAAAGATGCTCAAACATTGTTAAGAGAATGGTAATTGACAAGGTGTCCCTTGAATTAAGACACGACCCTCTCATATGTGCATTTGGAGATAAACTGCTGGAGAAACACGGGAGTGATCAATCAAAAGATGGTCATGTCAGTCAAAAGATGAGAGAGTTGGGTAGATTTTTACTTGCTGCCAAGTCCCTTGACCGCGAAGTTGAGATGCTGCAAGATGTTTTGGTGCCACCTAAATTTTCTTTAGCTGTGCAAGCAGCAAAAAAGCCTCTGGTTTCACCAGCTCCAAGTACAGGTATAACACACCATCTCTTGCTTTGACGTTAGGACACTCGCTGAAGGCAGTATGTCACATAGTGATTGGGGATCATATAAAGGCTGAAAATGATGCAGCTGCAGGCACAGTAAACAGCTTCTTGGACTTAGTGGCAGCAGAGTGGGACCTCTTTGTGTCACGCCGTGCACGAACAAACTTAGAAGAGGACAGATGAAACAAAAAAGAAATGATCCCACTCACAGAAGATGTGATGACGCTGCATCAAGTATTGAAGTCCACATCAGAGGAGGCAAAAGTATAACTCATGGAAGCGCCTAACCCTAAAGCATACAAGATTCTCAGTGAGTGCATTCTCTCACAAATCATACTTTTCAACCTAGGACAGCAAGGTGAGGCAGCAAAATTGCCTCTGATGACCTATATAGGAACAGAACCAAATGAGGACATTATGCAGTGCCTTTCAAAACTGGAACAAGAATTGAGTCACAAGTTTACCAGGTTGGTGATAAGAGGGAAGAGAGGCTGTAAAGTACCTGTGCTGCTTACCAGCGAGATGACAAAATCACTTGATTTCCTCATTGAGCAAAGGGGTGAGGACAATGGCATTTTGGGTAGTAACGAGTACGTCTTTGCAAGACAGCTTTTGGATTCTCATCTCCGATGTTCAGACTGTTTGAGGAACTATGCAGCTGCAAGTGGGGCAAGGAAGCCTGAAACACTCATGTCAACCCACCTGAGGAACAATGTGGCTACACTTAGTCAGATAATGAACCTGAAAGAAAATGAGTTGGATCAACTTGCCAAATTTATGGGACATGATATTTGTGTTCATCGTGAATACTATCGCCTAACTGAGAACACACTTCAGCTTGCAAAGATGAGCAAGCTGCTCATGGCAATCGAACGTGGAATTGAGATCTACAAAGGCAATCTCTTGATGAGATTGATTGGGGCATACAAAGTGAGTAGAAAATAGATTTCATAATAGAATGCAATTTATACTTAAAAATGCTTTTTTTTTTTGTTCTACTCGCCACTTTAGTATGTGAAATAAGATAAGTTCACAAAATTTTTATCAAAACAGGAGGTTTGTCTTCTGAAGTTAGAGCTGTACAGAAGTCTCAAGTCAGTGAAAGTGACACAGAAGTCTTCAATGAGAAGTCTTTGGAACCAGCTCAAGACTCCTATGATATGAAGCCATCAGAGCTGTTACTTTGGATATCAGCTTTTGTTCCTGTCTATAAATGACAGAAAATAACTAAAAATATCCATCCTGGTTACTTCTTCTCTTTAAGGGTCCTCCAAACGCAAGAGGTCAAAGATGGCATCTGAATCATCTCAAGTTTCAGACGGTATGAACATTTTTTGGGTCATGTGAGGAGTTCTGTGGAATGAACCATTGCATTATCTGATAAGACAATGATT
>NW_018127931.1:1274091-1279439 GCF_001952655.1 Monopterus albus | reverse complement strand
ACATGTGTGTGTGTGTGTGTGTGTGTGTGTGTGTGTGTGTGAATGAGCTAATAGCATAAAGTGCTTTGAGTGTGCTTCCTTACACAGAAAAGCACTATATAAGTGTATAGCAGAAATCTCCCAGTAACTGTGTATTTCTGCTTCTGTATGGAAAACTACACACTGATACACTGTATATTATAGAATAACCTAAGAACACTTCTGACACTATCCACACATTCTACATCCCCACCTACCCTTCAAGCATGCGTGCACACAAAGACAAGAAGTCTTCCTAAGTTACTCTCACACTCTTCACAAAATCTTCTTTTCCTACTTATTTCCTGTCAGTCCCCCTAGACTCATACTCAACCCCACCCCCCTCTTTTCCTCCGAGGTTTTACCTGTTCCATTGTTTGAGGGCGACTGCTGTTTTCGGGGAGGCTTTGGCGGGGAGTCCTCCAGCCTGTGGGAGGAGGGAGACACAAAAGGGAGGCATGGGGGGAGGGAGAGAGAGAGAGAGAAAAGGGGGAAGATTTGTCAAGTGTTAGTCTCACTTCTCCATGTCAGAGCTGCGGTCCCACAGCAGACATGTCTCAGGAAGTTCACGTGGAGACCTGCTGCACTGGATAAATCAACAACTGTCAAAAGAGTCAGAGAGACACATACAGAGACAAACACAGAATAATCAGAAGCTATTTCAGTCTCAATCTGCCACTGTGAAGTCTTTGTGAACTTTGAACCGACATATCAGAGAGCACTCTCTACCACTGTGTGTAAAACACCAAAGAAGAAAATATATTTTGTAAGAATGGTGTTCATCCCTTTAGTGGATTTCCAGCCACAGAGCACTGAAGCTGATGGCTTGTGGTGGCCTTGGTTTGTCCTTTAATGTTTCACCCATCTGAATCTAAAGTCTTCTAATTTTGTTCATCAATCAACTGTACTGCCTCGCTTAAGGGCATGTGGATATTAATGGCAGAAGAAATGTGTACTGTCTGCCATCCTCACATGCATATCTCCAGCTGTATACTGCTAGCAACGGATTAACTGAGGAGGCCATAGAACAGGTCATGGTACTTTGGTTCACCTCTTACAAAACCCTGAACTGTCTCAGATAATCTTGGGGCTGTGTTTCTCTGCTGGAAACTTGGAGAGCACCAGTGGAATTTCCCCACTGGCAGGCACAGACACATCATTTGATCACACACACACACACACGCACACAGAGGGTATATGCCCTAGGTTTAAGAATGGCTCGGCTGGTGCCAAGAAACACAGGCATTTTCTGACACCAGAGTAGCTACTACAGTGTGTCACTGCATGCACCTGGCGACACAGATCAGACCATGACTCATTCTTGATTTCTCTTTATTTTCATCTCCCTCAAAACACACCTCCTTGTGGAATTCCCCACCTACCAAGCTGCAGTGGCTTCTATTTATAAAACAGCTCTTGTGTAACACAGAGTGACACACACACACACACACCATCTGACTCGTCCGACGATCAACAAAGTGCAGTGTCACCATGTCTTGTCCTCATCTCCTCTTTCCCACATCACTGGCTCTGACTCTCCTCTGCCTTCCTGTCTTACCTAGACTTGAGCACCTCATTCATCTTCTGCTCCAGGTCTATCCTCTTGCTTCGCTCTTTCTCCAGCTCCTGCCGTAGTGAGTCCACATTGGTCTCTTCCCGCAGCTTCCTCAGCTCCTCCTCTGGAAAACACAACACAAAGACTGGGAGATCAGAATCTCAAATTTTGATGTGAAACAGAGATACACCAATACCGATACCAGTATTAGGTATCATGCCTGGTACCATCCCATAGTACTTACTATATACTCGTACAAGTAAAAGTCACTCTGATAGAATGTACCGATACTATTTATTGGCAGCATTACATTAACCTCATACTGGCCGAGCTGGTCAGCAGGTGGTGGAGAAGAAATTTCAGTGGTGCACTGATATTTTAAGATAACTGATGACAAAAGTAGAGCCAACTGTGAGTTTTGCTTCTCTGCTCTGTCAGGGAGGTAGGGGCGCCAAAAGACACACAGACATAGCGCACTGGTGCTCATTATGCTGACTGTGATGAATTGTTAAGAACAAGAAAAAAACAAATGCTCATTTTATGTAGCTAACAGCTGAGTCTGACGTATAAAAATCAGTTGAATCCTTGTGGACTTGGAGGCTGGAGCAGCTCCTCTATAGCAGTGCAGGTATGCATCCAGCAGAGAGGACAGGATGAAGCCATAGACAGCAGGCAGTTTAAAGTAAGAACATGTATCCTTGTTTAATTAAATGTTTAAATTGGTGACTGTGATAATATGCCCCCCAAAACATGCCATTTTGGGCGGGGATTGTGAAATAATTTTGTCCTAACAGAGGGTTGCACTCCTACAAAGGTTAAAAACCATGGTATTACAGCATGTTATGTAATAGGCTACAGACCTTCAGCAGTTACACTTTATATTCAATAGGAATGGTGGCAGTGCTGTGTTTATCACAAGGTTTTCAATTTTACACACTTGGGGTGTGCACGCTGGCCATACTATAATTGTTTAGGCAATGTTCAACGTGCCTAAATGGTTGCTTATTATTTTGTTATAATGAGAAGCCTTTCTCATTATAACAAGATACTTTTCACGTTTTTATGAGATACACTCATGTAAAAATGTGATGCTTCATGTTATTACGACATACTGTTGTTATACTCCTTATAACACAGACTACTGTATTTTCTCATAATAAGCTTAAAGTATGTGTAGCGCACACACTCACTTTGAACAGTACACTCGTTCACTTCAGCAGCCTCTCTCTCTCATCAACACCTCTCATTTCAACTTTCTACAGTTTTGCACCTAGGAGGTGTGCTCCAACAGTACTTGAGAATCACTGATCAATCAGTTACAGTAAATCCATGCACAATAATTAGCCCACAAAATAACACATGAATGCAACTCATGAGCAAATACCATGTCCCAATTATGTTTTAGGCATTACTGACAAGAGTCAGTGTGTGGCTGCTGTTACCTACACCAAGCTGCGCAGAGCTTACATTGAGTAGAAATGATATTATCCACTTTAGGGATGTATGATATCATATTAAATCGGGCCATACATTTGAAACTAGATACTATATGTTGAACATGCGATGAACCCCTGATGCAGTGGCCTAATACCTGAGCAAAGATATGCACGGTGCTTACACTGCAGGCTCCCCTGCTCATATATGGTCACAAGAAAAAGTAGTAGCACTGTTTGCATTATTCTGTTTTTTTTTTTGCATAAATTGGTCATGAAATGTGATCTGATCTTCTCCAAATTCACATATATCAACAAAGCTGTTAAAGCACAAAATCATGATCTTTCATGTCTTTATTGAACACACCCATTAAACATAAAGAGTGATGGTGGAAAGTAATGGCAACAGTGTTTTAATATCTGGTTTAACTATCTTTGGCAGCAATAACCTCAAGCAAGTGCTTCCTGTAGCTGTGTATTAGACCTGCACCACATTCAAGAGGAATTTCGGATCATTCTTCCATATAGAACTGCATCAGCTCAGCCATATTCTTGGGATGTCTGGTGTGAACAGCTCTCTTGATGTCATTCCACAGCATCTCTACTGGGTTGAGGTCTGGGCTCTGACTGGGCCACTCCAAAAGGTGGATTTTGTGTCTCCGAAGCCATTCTGTAGTAGATTTACCTCGATTTTTAGGGTCATTATCCTGCTACATTGCCCAGCTTGCTCTAAGTTTTGGCCTGCGAGCAGCTGCCCTAATATTACCCTGTAGTTTACCTTGATAAGCTTGGGAATTCATTTTCCTCTCCACAATGGCAAATGGTCAAGGTCCAGAGGCAGCAAAGCAGCCCCAAATCATCATGCTCCCTCCACTGTACTTAACTGTTGGGGTGATGTTTGGTGAAGATCAGATCCAATTTCATGACCAATTTACGCAAAAAAATGAGAAAATTGCAAACTGTGCCATTGCTTTTTCTTGAACTGGAAGTATACAACTTTCCACCATTAACTAGAGTGTTCGCACAGGCCAACCTGCCTTTGCCCCATGTGGGTTAAATATACTGTAGCTTATAGATTTGCAATAACACTCAATCACGGAAATCCCTGTTTCTTGATTTTTCAAATCAGAATGAGGTTTATGGTCATTATATTATTAAATTTGTAGTTGTAACATTTCAGTCTACTTAATGTTTTTGCCAGATTTCATGTTCTGTTGGTACTTTGAAGTTTTCCATCTTGTAACATCAAACTTCCAGTAGGTTGGCCAGTGCATAAAATACAGAAAGTTAAGCAACAGTTTGAGGAGTAGGGGCGAGGGGTCAAAACATTTTGTAACTTCATCCATAAATTCAAAGATATCACCTTATTGGCTGAAGAAGCATAAAATAGCTACAATATAGGACACCCCTGCAGTGAATCAAAGCCATGACAGCAGCGCATGGAATTAGTTTACCTGCTCTCAGAAATGCCTGTAACATGATGATGATCAGGATGTGTGCCAAAAATCTGCAAGCACTCATTTATGAAAATTTGTAAACAATCTCACCTCTATTACACAAACTTGTGTTATATTTTATTTACTCACAATCAAAAGGTACATTGTTTCCTAAGTTTTTTTATGGTCATTGTAATTTTTGTAGTATAGAGTGCATTATTATTAAGTACTTGTATCAGTATTTGGTATCGGTGAGTACTCAAATGTAAGTACTTGTACTTGGTCTGAAAAAAGTGGTATCAGGTCAAAAATATATTGATATTGGCAAGGGCTAGATATATTTTGGACGGGAAGCACTACGCATTTTGTATTCTTCATTGATTTTACCATACTTAGAGTATGGCGTTGAAAACTGGGGAAATACATACAAAAGCTCACTTCAACCATTGTATATATTACAAAAAAGAGCGATAAGAATTGTGCATAAGATGGGGTATAGGGATCACACCAATGGAGCTTTCATACAGTCTAAATTGTTAAAATTTTTCGATTTAGTGGGATATAAGACTGCAGTGTTTATGTATAAAGCCAGGAACAATTTATTACCTGGTGGAATTCAAAAACTATTTAATGAAAGGGAAGGGGGATACAATTTAAGGGGACAGTTAAATTTAAAAATTCATGCTATACGTACAACCAAAAAAAGATTTTGTATTTCCATAAGTGGGGTAAAACTATGGAATAATTTAAGTGTGGACATAAAAAATAGTAATAGAATTGATGAGTTTAAACATAAATATAAAGGTATGTGTCAATCAAGATACATGCAAGAACAGGTTTAATGATTAATTAGATGGAACATTGTGGGTGTGGTGTATAAATGTTAACACTTTGTAATAATTCTTT
>NW_018127931.1:1270702-1273578 GCF_001952655.1 Monopterus albus | reverse complement strand
CTACTTACCGTATGTACAATTTCTGTTCCTCTTCAGTGCCATCCAACTCGACCAGTCCAGGAGTGAGTCCCAGTGTCCACAGCCCGGTCCTCTTCTCATCATCTCCACCACTGACTGTATTCCCATCCAAAGCTCGACACCCGGTCCCAGTGTTACCCGACTGTTCATTTCTTGGTCACTTATTTTACACTGTAAATAAACTTGCACTGCTTGCATCGAAGTCAGCCACCTGGGTCCGCCTATTTTTGTGACTCGCTCACTTCCGTGTTCAAACCATCCTAACAAAATCAAATCCCTAATATGATAACAGTACAACAAAATGGCTCTACATACGCATTTGGGGGTCATGGAAAAGGCATTTTGGTAAGGTTGCCACAAATTATATCAAGCTTAATTTATGTGTAACAATTCATCTGGCATTTCCATTCATTTTGACAAGAACTGCTTTAATTCCACTACACCAATCAATCTAAAATCTAAATCTAATAAAATTTGTCAAAAAGGTTGTTTTGAAAATGAAAGCAAATTGGAATCCCTACAACTGGACAGAGTTTTAAAAGCAGCCTTTCCATATTTGTCTGTCTTGTTTCATCTCTCCCTAGCCTTCAGCTGTCCCCCACTCGTCTTCCTTATCAATTACCTCCTAGCATCAAGTGGTTTCAGGTATCTGAGCTTTCCAAGCCAGGGTTTCAACATCAGCTGTGTTTCCTCTCACTCCATTGTTCCTGACTAAAGAGACACATGAATATTGGAGGAAGACGGGCAATAAAATTGTGCCTGAATACACTTAGGTGCCTACAGATTTAGGCATAAAAAATGAGAACAGCCTCTCATTAAAAATCAAATCATTTGAAGCTTCATCATACTTTGCAGTAGTTTGTTTTATTTGGAAACACTATCATACTGATTTCTAAAAGAAAATATGTTGCACAGCAACATGCATATATAAATACAGTGACAGAAGCACAAGCTGTGCCACTGAGCACCAAGATCAATAACTCACCAATCTAAAGCAAGCGGCTAAAACAGTTGTGACCTCACTCTTCCACCTGACAGTAAAGAAAATGACTAAAGAAGGGCTGTGCACCCCCTAATCATCATCACAGTGGCTGCAGGGGGACTCATGACAAATTTTCTGCCACTTTCTCTTTCATCACTCATATCTCATTCTCATCCTTTATCTCTTCCCCATTAACACTAATAAAACATTCATTGCAATCTTCTCCTGTAGCTACATCATCGGCTACAACACTAGGTGCTCTTACTGAGAGAGGCCATAATCGGCTATGGAAACCATAAAGTACTCTGCCCTCTCTTACTTTATCTACTATATGTAATATGACTTTTCTTGTGCACCCCTTCACTTGTCTCAGGTTGCCTGCCCCCTCCACCCTCTGTGCTAACATAAAACTATGTTTATGGTGCAATATTTAAACGTGACAAAATAATTGCACGTGTGTAACAGTCAGGTTACTATACGATAAGCAGCTTAGTGCTAGCTAGGCTGCCCTGTGCTAGGTGATCCACAGCCAACTGTAGACAAATGGACAACAATTGGGGTAATGCACAATGGACCCCTATCACATTAGACGTTGGTAAACCATACAGTGTCATGTAATTTCAGTAGACTCATTTTAATGTGGTTTCAGTGAAAATAGATGCAACGACATTTTCTGTTGCAGTCCTAATTTGTGATGTACAGTAATAAAAGATGTTTATCTATAAATAAAACCATTCATTTTTCCCCTCTAAAGAGTGATTACTGGATGTACTACACTCATATGCTGCTGTCAATTTTCTGTTGTTCATACCCTCTTTTACCACACAACACTGACCCTCTTCCCAATTTCCTGCTTAATAATACTGTTAACATGCCAGTTCTGCTTCTAAAATTGGATTTCTGTCTTCTATATATAAATCTTCATCGTGGGTTACCATATCACAAGGTCTCTTTGCCATTATGGAGGCTAAGAATGAGACCGTTTATCTGTAACACTGATAAACGGGGGGCGGCTGTGGCTCAGGAGGTAGAGTGGGTCGTTTCCTAACTGGAGAATTAGCGGTTCGATTCCTGGCTTATCCAGTCAACATGTCGAAGTATCCTTGAGCAAGACACTGAACCCCCAGTTGCTCCCGATGATAACAGCAGTGTGTGAGCGTTTGAGAGCGCAAATGGGTGAATGGCCAAGTAGTGTGAGTGTGCTGTAAAAGTGTAGAAAAGTGCTATACAAGTACAAGACCATTTACAGGGGATTAGCTAAAAGTCATGGCAGGACATTTCACCTTTAATAGCGCTGACCATCTCTCCTGTGCAGGTTTCCCATGAACCTCTACACTATGAGAAAAAAAAATGCTGAAAAACAGTGATTTCACATACATATTATATTATTTGTTAATAAAGCAGCAGAAACTACTAGTGATGATGGCAGTTAAATGCAATATAAAGATGAAACTGAGGGCAAGGGGAGCTAATGTGGTCTTAGTTTAATACTAAAAGATGGGACAATATATCAAAATATCGCAATACAAAAATATCGTATGGATGCTGACTCAGCATCCATACAATTAAATGTACTCAGTCAATGCTTGATATTACCACAAAAGAAGAAGATTACTTTCATATGGATTGCAAAAACTGATGACACTGAATATTATCTACCACAGTCTTTGTTGGTTGCTAGAAAAAAACCTAAAATTACTGTGGTTGTATGTCTCTCCTAACTAGTCAAGATGCAGTTTATATGCATATGTTCAAACTCATACTATATATTGTATGCAGTGACGTGCGGTCAGGGGAGGTAGGTGAGGCAGAGCCTCCCCTGTCAATCTTGAAAAGAAAAAAAAGTTAGCCATTGAATATAATAAATGTTAATATT
>NW_018127931.1:1247919-1270672 GCF_001952655.1 Monopterus albus | reverse complement strand
AAAATGCTTTCAAACACTCTGATTATATGCTCTGCCTTGCCATAATCTGGATAATGTATAAAATGTAGTTCTGTAACGTGTTTAGGCTCGCAGATTAACCATAAAACCCAGTAAAAAAGTTACTCGGTGAGGCAAACAGTACGCCTGCCTCAAGGCAGAGGGCGCTAGTGAGCCCACAGATTCTTGCGCTACCTACAATCTTCTTCGTGCTTGTTTATATTTCCTTTACAATCCACCTTATCAAAATGGAAGATTACATTTCCAAGCAGAGAAAATTCGCAAATCTGGACTGTGGACTTCAATCAAAACATTTTTGACAGTCTGGACATTTTTGTCCAGAAGGATCTTCTTTATTGAAAACATTTGTTTTAATATTGGATTCGAACCATAAAAGGGTTTGTAATACATACCAGCAGACAAATGGATTTCGTGTACAAGTAAAGGTAAGACCATAAACTTTTATTATTTCTAGTTAGAAATAAGCTCAATTGGAATAAATTTTAACCTCAAATTACATATGGGTCATGTTTGTGTGAAGAAAGCTGATATGAGACATAAAACATAATGCACTGTCTGTTAACAGACAATTTGTTAACAGTTCATTTGTATTTGTAATTCTGACTGTAAAAGAGTCAGTGCCTCACCAGCTGTCAACCTCACCGCACGTTACTGATTGTATGTAGTGAAGACTTCCGAAGAATTTAAAGATCAAAGATTTTTATTGTCAATTCACTATATGTGCAGGACATACAGAAAAACTGAAGTACCGTTTCTCTCTCACCTAATGTTGAATGCCCATACCATTTAAGAAACTAAAATAGAATAAATGTAGAATAAACACAGAACAGAATATGAAAACTGAATTCAAGTAATAAGGATAAACTAAATGGTACAACCTAATAAGCTATGATGAAATTCAAAGCCATGTGCAAACAGTGACTGTAGTGCAAATAAGTTTATTTAATGAAAAAATTGTATTTTTGGTGAAATGGAAATTATGACATGTACAGTATGATTCTAGTGAATAATTTCCTATAATTAACACGTCTGTCTTCACTTAGAGACTACTTTTTATAGAGGAGTACAGAGGACTGATAGAGAGCTTTGACACACTGAAACTTTGAAACACCACCTGGAGCTCGAAATGAGCAAAACCAGTGAGGCTTGTGGTGGACTAACAGAGGAACAGGAGACCACCACTACCTATTCAGTTCATCCTGGAGCCTAAGTGGATGTTTGTACCAAATCAGAATACATTCTCTCAAGGTGTTCCTGAGATAGTGTTCACAATAATGGGACAGACAGATGGATGGACGGAAGGACACCCTAAAAACATACAGCAATGCTTCCTTCCATAGCTGCTGCCAGCACTGAGGCGTAATAATGTTGAGGTGCCTAGGTGCAGCTGAGGGTGCATGAGCAAGCAGCAACTACCATAACTGAGTATCATGTGAGGGACTTCCTTTCCTGCTACTGTAAACTATTATCAGCAACACAAGAGACCATTTAGCTAGGCCTCCATACGCTGAGAGCGACAGTCAGACCACAATGACTAGAGTTGGTGTGAATGTGTTAGACTAAGTAAAAAGAGAAGCAGGGCAGTAGAGGCAGAGAGAGCTAGGGCTTTGCTGCAGGGCCAGCAGGATCTGAGTTTTCTGAGCACAAAGCAGCTGTCAAACACACACGTGACACATGTGCATGTGTTAGTATGGCTCTATATGACTGGCTGAGTACATACTGTACATATGTGAGCACGTTTGTGGATTGGACTGAAAACACCGATGCCCTGTACAAGAAGGGCCAGAGCTGCCTCCACTTGTTGAGGAGACTGAGGTCCTTTGGTGTGCGGGGGGGCGCTCCTTCGGACATTTTATGATACTGTAGTGGCATCTGCAGTTTTTTTACGCTGTTGTGGGCTGGGTGGGAGGTAGCACGGACAGGGGAAGAAAGAGACTCAACAAGCTGGTCGAGAGAGTTGGGTCTGTTCTGGGCTGCTCCCTAGACTCCATCGAGGAGGTGGCGGACAGAAGGATGCTGGTAAAACTAACATCCATCATGCATAACCCCTCCCATCCCCTGCACCACAGTGGAGACTGAACAGTTCTATCAGCACAAGACTACTACATCCCAAGAGCAAGAAGGAGCGTTACCGCAGGTTGTTCCTCCCCACAGCTATTAGACTGTACAATATATCACTGCAGGGATAAGCTAGGTGAAATTATGAGGGACTATGCAATGGTAAACATTGCAATACTCAAATCCTGGGGTAAAATGCGTGGTTATGTACGTATGTAAATTCTGTTCTTGATTTCTCTCTTGAATAATTTATTCTGTCTTAAAATCTGGAATTTGTTTATCAAGATATGCGAGTGGTGATTGTTCTCATAGTGTTATGTTGTTTGTTCTCTACTGCTGCGGAAACATTGAAATTTCCCCATTGAGGGATCAATAAAGTACCTACCTACCTACCATGTCCATGTTTCTGTGCAGCATATGGAGCATGATGTGCATGGGTACTGTACATATGCAAGCAAAGCAAACCACTGTTCATTTAAGCAGGCAAAGGTTTTTAAGACCTGAAAGGAAATACTCTCTGGAGGTTTTTCAATCCAAACCAAAGACAATGGCTCCTTACATTAAAGGACAGTGGGGTCACGTGGGTTCAGAGAAAGACACAGAGAAGGAGACACTGGCCTCTCAATGTTCCCAGTCTCCAGTGATAGCCACAACACTAGTTGATATGGACAGAAGGGAAAGCTGAGCTTTGTGGCCTCCAGCCAATCTGCAGATGTTAATACACCACCTACTATAAGCCACTGACCAAGGGAAAACGAAAAGAGAAGATGGGGAATAAAAAAAACAATATAAATCCCTGCACTGGCAAATGGAGATAAAAACAATAAATGCTATCCCATATTCTTACTAGAAATGCACTGATTCCAACTTTCTTGGCCAATTACAATTTTCTAAGAACTGTAATTGACAGTACACACAACATTTTTGTAAAGTTTTACATTTTCTTTATTTCTCTATTTTAACAAAACCTCCAAATAAAAATCAAGTGCAATATTTGATGCAATAGTAGGGGAGGCGACAGTGCGGTGGGTAGAGCAGTCGTCTCCAACCGGAAGGTTGAGGGTTCGAATCTCTGTGCCTGCAGTCCATGTGTCGAAGTGTCCTTGGGCAAGACCCCGATGGTTAGAGCCATCAGTTGAGTTGGCGCCGCAGATGGCTGCCTTGGTTCTGTACCGGAAACAAATTCCTTGTGTGTAACATGCTTGGCCAATAAAGGTGATTATTATCCTTGTACTTCTCCAAATATCAACAGGTAATAGCAACAGCAGAATGTCGGTTATATCATCCCTACTGAGCACACAGCTCTTTTTGAACTGTGTGTAGTTTGTATTTGCTGTGTTTTACCATGGGTTGGATACACTGCACATATACATGCATTTCATGTGTAGCCAGTAATTCCCTCATTGTGTATTAGTTTTGGACATAGTTTCCCCTTCTCCAAGGCATTTCTGTAGTCTCCCCTGCGCATTTCCAATGCACGAGTGATCTCCAACAACTGATCAGTACAGCTCCAATTCTTACTGTATAATACAAACAACAATAACTTCAATGGGACCACACACTTTGTTTCACCTTTGACTTAGAAATGAAACCTGTTGCATAGCTAGAAAAACAGCTGTTCACACAGAAACTGTCAATACTGCTCTCATTGTGCAAGTTCACAAGGTTTGAATTTTGTAAACATATGTTTTTAAGTGACAGAGTTAAATAACCAAAAATTTTTGTCCAATTTTGTATTCTGTAACTATCCTACTGTAGTTGAAGTGAACAAAGAGCATTTTGTCTGCCCTGTGTGTTGTGTCTTTTTAAAATTCTCTTTCCTCTCTGTGGCTTCCTTCGACTCTAGCCGGTATCTCTTGGTGACCTAGATTTCACTCACTTGTTTCACTTACACCCCCTTCAATGTTATGTTATGTTCACTTCATAGCTAAATCTCAAACTACACACCATGTTACAGTGTCTTTACTAAGCTCTTGTTCTCATGGTGCAGAGCCAGACACCTTGACAGGTTGTATATGTCAGTCTTCTCCTCTGTTATGTTACTGTGCTCAAATGTTTACAATGAAAGAAAAATAAACAAGCAATAAATAATCTAGATAAACAAGTTTCATAATCCAATGTGTCAGCAGGATAGCATCTGCTTGTTTGGAGAAGGGTAATCACATAATAGATCTCATTACATCTTGCACACAGTACCTGGTCAAGAATATGAAGTCTACTCTTAGCACTGGGAACCAAGTTTTTCTACCCACATGGCCACCTGTTGCTTTCTCATGCTCTATGATGAGTAAACACTACTGTAACTAAACTTACAAGGGTACAACAAAACTAAACTGTGACCTGGACCTGAGCACAGTGAGGAGAAATAATGTAAAAAGAGATATCTGCACAAATGCTGAGGTTACATGAACTACAGGCCCTTGTAACATGACACTCTTCTTCACAAAATCAAACATCCCAATTGTAGAAGCCTGTCATGACCCATCTTGCCTCAACAACATAAGTTCTTGTAAAACAGAGCTCACCTACGGCAAAAAAGACTGTGAAAGACTTACTCCTTATCATGCAGCATGCGCTGTAGCTGTCTCTTTTAAAGCTGCATTAACTAACTTTTCCCTCTAATTTTCAACCGTTAAGGGTGAACTGAGAGTCAAAACAAATTCAAGCAGTATCTCCTCCTCTTCTCCTGTTTGCCCCTTCTCCCTTGTCATATGTCTCATACGTCATATGTGGTTATAACAGCCAGAGGCAGTTGTGGCAGTCAGGTAGCACAGCAGCAATAACTGGCTCCAAAACTAATGTATACAGTTTTTGGTGGCATCGTAGCGACACAATGCCAAATAAAGAGGTTTACATTTTAGCAATATGCACAAGCATGTCTAACATTGTTTGTAGTGGATGTATCTGCAGTAACACTAGCAAATTATACAAAAGGAAATTTTTTTAAATTGATACAGTAGTAATATTCTGGCCACTATCGCATCATATTTAATGTTATATACTTGAGTCATATACCCATGACTTGTATGTGAAACAAGATATTTCATGTTATGCTTTGATAGTTGAACAAACTCCCCACTTTTCTAGTTTTCTTGATACCGCAAATTTTAAAGAGCCCATGTCATGCTTTTCTGTATTTACCTACAATGTACACCTTGTTTTTTGAGCTTTCAGTCACTTTTAAGATGACAATTCATCATTGTACCTATGCTGTTGCACTTTTATCGGTTTATACAAGTATTACAAACTCTTGCTGGCGAGACTTTTTTCCACCCAACTATGTAAAGTCTTAGGCATTAATTTAGAGATTTCCTTGAATGGTCATATTCTCCAGGCTGTGCGCTTTCATTCGAGCTTGCCTGACATCCACCATTCTAAAACCAGAATTTTGCACATGGTTTTGTGTAGTTGCCTGTAACGTGAGGGAAGACACAGTGATCACCGGTTGGATTTACTGATCTTGGAGCTACTTGAAAGAGAATGAAGTTTGCACTACGTAGTGGGATGTAACAGTAAGTTAAATATAATGATGTGTGTTTCTGTTGAGAGAATTGTGTTAAGGCTGGAGAAGTTACTATATATGCATTATGTCGGTTAAAATATGGGGTTTCTCAATTATCCGGTTTGTTTAGTGTTAAATCTCTTTTCATCATACACCGTTGTTTACTTATCTATGGAGGAGAAATTCAAATTAATGCTGTTGCGGCTCGTCATGCTGGCCACTTTCATATTCTGGTTTGAACATAGCAGGTAGGATTTGGCGTACTGTCACTGTTGAAAACATATTTGTCAATTCTTTTGTTTATGTGTTCCATAGCTTCCGGACCAGCAACAGGAGTTGTGCGCGTTCACAAGCTATCCTCTTGTTTTCAGGAGGAAGCTTTCCCTGTAATATCGGGTTTTATTGTTCTGAAATAATTACCCTAACCCTAACTATGTGGAATTATGATGTGTGCAAAGCTAATCTAGGGGTACCTAAGATTAAAAATGAAAAAGCTGGAAATGAGCATGCCATGGGCACTTCAACTACTTCTGACTAAAATGTTACATGGACTGCAGTGTTATGGCCAACATAAACTGGACCAAAACCAAGCAAAAATTAGCTGAAGTACTTCATTTGCTAATCCAGGAAAACATGCTAGTTTCCACTCATGGGATAACAAAACACTGACATTTCAGTCAGTTGGAAGGACTCCAAATTACAACCAGAATGATTCAATACAAAAGGTATAAAATTTAAAAGCTAATGTTAGCTTGCTAATGATAACGTTAGCTTGCTAATGATGCCGTAAGCCAGCTACAGTATTTGCATGTCTAAGGAAGAGAGCCACATCGGTGTCAAATTTAAGTCCTTTGGATGCTTCTAATGCTCTCCATCCCAAACATGCTAAACCAATGTTAACACTGGCTTTGCCTTGTTCTCTGTAGCACTCTTTCTGTGCTAGAGAATATAGCCTCTTGGGTATAACAGGTCCACTCCCATCCTGGGTTGTACCTCCATGGTCCATCTTTGAAATGAGCCATACTAGTTTGAAAAATGCATTTCATAACCTTGGATGAGCAGGGGCGTGGAACAAGTGTGGTGCAAATTTTAACGAGACTGGCCATAGAGGGAAAGAAATAAGCACAGTTTGATATACTGGGCTACCCGTAGGTTCATGGAGCACCAGAAGATATTGAAAGGAACACACATTGCATTACAGGCCAACTGCAATTCATCTCTAGACGCATTTGCTTTCAGTTGTGCTGCTGCTGCATTGTGCATATCCTTTACAGTATGTGTATGTTACCCCCACTCAGTATGAAGTAGGACAGCAGCTAGGACAATGTATTGATCAGCCAGGCAGAACACAAAGCCTGGCTTGTTCCCCTGCAGCGACCTTCAATACATGACCTCAAACAGGTCTCTCTCACTCACACATACTGTATATCAAGTTCTTTCAAATGTTATAGAAGTAGTAGTGGTAAAACAGAATACACAGAACATGTCAGGGCCGCTTGGCGGCCGCTGCCTCTCATCCACCTTTCTCTCCTCTATTTTCTTGATCTGCGGGATTCTGCACCTCAGCTGTGTTGCACTCGGTAATTGGCGACTCGTTTGTCGGTGCACACAGCTGGGGTGCATCCCGCTGATTAGTTTTCCTCCTTATTTATACCTCGGGCAGACGCTCCGCCTGGGCCGGATCATTGCGACATGTAATGGACAATACTTACCCAAAGTAAGATAAATGTTATGTTGGACCCGCATTTTTAGACGTGTTTAAGATGCTACGCTGACAGTTCCTGTGCGTTTTGGCCTGACCTTATCACGCTAATTATGCGGTTAGCAATATGTCCTTTTGTCTTCTATGCTGACAGTCTCTGTGCTGTGGATTACATTGTGTACGTTGGTTCTTTTTTTTTGTCGTTCACCTGTCCATTCTCATCCTCTGCTATTCTAGTTCCTGCCGTTAGTTTGTGTGTTTACCTGTTTCGTCCTGGTCTCCTTAGTCATCACTGCCCTTCCCTGGTTGTATGTATTATGGACCCTGTTATGTTGTCATTTTGTTGTTTTTATTCCATTAAACCACCTTTTTTGTACTAGCACCTGGGTCAGCCATCTTGAGTCCACCCCCAGTTCTCCCTCACCCTCCTGGTGAGGGGGACTAAACCATAACAGAACAAGATGTTACAACAGCTTTTTCCCTGCCACAGTAAGACGGACAGTAAATACAAAATGTGAAAAACCTGTGAAATAACCCCTCATTACCCTACTGAGTAGAATACTACATACAATTCCACTAGGTGGAATACCATGTGTAATATTTGAAACTCCCCATTTTACCTGCTACCTTATTTCTGTATCCACAATTTTGTCAACTATTTTGTATTCTTGTTTTTTGTATTCTTGGGTAATCTTATATTTAGACTAGGTGTTCGTTCTTTTGGCTTTAAACTATCTGACTCCAGGAGAGCCCTGCATAAGAATTCCTATATGCCTAGACTGTCTGTTTATGCATAAATGGCAAATAAAAATCTTGAAAACCAATAAACCTCAATTAGGGCAGGGACTGAATATCACACAGTGCAATGTGATAATATAAAAACATTACAAATATATACATATTTTAGTCTGCCAGGACAAGGATGGATGTCAACAGACAAAACGTCCAGTGCATCTGTGCTTCTGTGTGATTATTCATTTGGCTTGTGTACACCATAGCTACATGTTTTTTTTTCCTTTAAGCTTGCCAGCATCTATCAGCTCTGATTACAAATTAGGTGTTTTGCAATGGAAAAAAGTCAGAGCTAACGGCAAGCCAAGAATAAAAAGTAAGCAAAAGAAAAAAAAAGCGATGAGGACAAGGGCAAAGAAAGAAAGATGGTGACGTTTAAAGGTAGGAGTAAAAAGTAATAGCAAGAGACAAGCAAAAGGGGACAGAAAAAGGAAGCTATAAAAGCTTAGCCAGCTTGTATAATTACAAGATGATTTCCACTGGCAATACCTAGCATCAATTAACCAGTGTAGGAAGGTCACAAGACAGGTTCCACCCACAAGACAGGTTCTAGTTGATATATCCCTCTGCCTTTATGTTCATTGCAATAATAATTACAGAACTATCATGGGGTTATCATGTAAGGAAGCCACATTTGCAGTGTTTATCCTAAATCGTAGTGTACAGGGTGTGCAGACTGAGAAGCACACAAAAGTTCACACAGAGAAGCACATATCTATATATTCTGACAATGGCCACTGTACGCAAACACAAACAGGGAGTGCATAAGCAGTGCAGTTTTATGTTAAAGCACTTACATAATTCACATCTCTGTTGTTTTAGTGTGTTCTGTGGCTGCTGCTATAAATCTCTGACCTTAAAAACCTATGCAGAAGAGAAAAAAAACAGCCACTCCGCATGTAATTGGAAGGAATTGCAAGGAATTGTTGACCAAATGATTATTTGATTACTGAGAACTTCACAGTTGGAATTTGAAACCTGTTAAATCAGTGGGACCGGCGTAGGATTTTTTGACCATTAAAATATGAGACATAAAAATTAAACTTACCTTACTTAACATTAATACCCTCACGTTATTATAAACATATAGGGTCAGATGGATAATATCTTCCATGACAGTACATATAATTTTATACCAACTGTTGGTGCATAAAATAACTGGACAGGAGTGTATGTTTTGTGGTTAATCCTATAAATTATTTACCTGACAGATCTAGATACTTCAAAAACATTAATCCAGAAGTGTCCCCATACTTGCTCACTGATATGTCACATTTCCACAAATGGCCTATTACAAGATAAAAGAATAGCTTCCATTGTAATGTATGAACAGTACATAAAAATCAGAGCTGAAAATATATACAGTCATATTGCTCAACCATAAATGACATGTAGATACCATGCTCAAAACATGGCAGTCATTACTGCACAACCTAACACAGGTGGGATTCAGTCTTACTTATGAATTTTAATTCAAAACATTATATTATTAGCACATTTTTCAGCTTGTAAAATTTTGAAATGAATACAAGCAATGATAATGCGCACAGAGAGTACCTACAATGCAGTAACAGTTATAACTAGTCAAAACAAAATTATTCTTTTTATTCTGGATAATCCACAAACCTCACAGTAGACAGTTTATCAGCAGCTACAGTTCTATCTGCATCTGTGGATAATCGTATTTGTGTAACCACAACATCTTTGAAAGTAATTTTTCAAGGCTCTGCACAAAAACTACCTCCATAGCTAGGTACGAATAGGGGTAGGCTACTGCAGCACTTCACTTGGTCAAGGTATAATGAGGTGAATATAAATTCACCAGCCACTTTATTAGGTACACTTGTACAATTGTATGTAATTCAATGCAACACTTCTGCCTTAATATGTGTTTATGAAGCTCAAAATTTTTTGGTTTTTGGTAAAATTGTTTGACGTCATACGTAAAAGGTGGTTTTGTATAGGACTACATTATATCCAGAGGTGTCTCTATATTTGTCCTTCACAGCTACATGACAAGGTCAGAATATTAGGAACACCTCTGACTATAATGTAGTCCAGTACAACATCACCTTTAGTTATAAACAAAACCATGAGAACACATTGCTGACCCTTTAAACTAATCTGACTAGTCTGTCATGTGGTGTGTGTGCATATACACATATCTAAAAAAAAGAATGAAATTAAGAAAGGCAATCATGAGAGGAAAGGAAAGAATAAGGACCTTAAGGAGTTATAAGAGACAAAGATAACTTAGTAGACAACTGTCATGACACTCGCTGAATGTGTTGGCCTCTTTTAACATCCGGAAACCTTGTTATAAATTAACCAATTAAGTGCCCTCAGAATAGCACAGGTCAATTTCATCAATGTATACACACACACGATGAGAAAAGGAAACTTGTGTCTCCTGTTAAGGCAGGAGACAATATACTTAAGCAGTGTGTTTGTTTTAGAATCTAGCATGGACCCCTGCTTTATTCTGGGCAGCAGAGAAAAATATGTCAGAGAGAGAACATCTACCTACATTCTGTTCCGTCTGAGTGGGAAAGAGATCCAAGAAGCCCAAGTAATTTCTCAGGTTGATGCATAATTAGAAAATTGAGCACAAAATCAACACACAGTTCAAGGTTTGGAATGATGAATCTCAGTTCCATCTGTACTGTACTGAGTTCATAATGCTGCATTCTTGTCCTCTATAACTAACTTTCTCTGTTTGATGGCCGTGCCAACTGGTGGTCAACTTCTGTCACTGGACCAGTGGGGGCAGTAGTGAGCAAATTGCTGTTTGGCGCATTAGAACAAGGAGAAGACAACGCCAAACTACACTAGGACAAGCCACATAAATGTGACAGAGGTGTATGTCAAACATTGCAGTTTACCTTTTCAAGAGAAAAGTCTTTGGGGGGGGTTACTGGGTGGTTGGTTTTTCATTTGTACAACGGCTTTGTTTGCACATCTCCATTAAGATGTAGCTCACAGCTGTCCCAACTGTTTTTGTGAGATGCATCCATGAGTGTCTCAGTCCTAAATGGGGCTAGCAGTGCATTTGTCTAGCAGTATTTGCAAATTGTTGGTCAGTCTGTCTGTGCCATTTCTTGAAGAAGAAAAACTGAAATGCTGCTCTAAAAGTCGACAATGGAGTATCAACTATGTTTCAAATTCTGAAACCTAAGCATAGTTATGTTAGCAAAATAACCACATGTAATATCCAGGTAGATACTGTCACAGTGCCACGATGGTATCAAAAAATTTTATATTTCATACATCATGAAATTACAAATATTGTTACATCCCAACTAAATGCTGTTGACTATTGCTCCATAATAAGTGTTCAATTGTTCAAAACTATGGCTAGTCTTCTCCTACTCCCTGAAACACTACTGACCCACCTCTGTAGCAGTCAATTTAGAGTGTGTTTAGTCGCATGTGTGTTAACTCGGAAATGTCTGAAACAGTGATCTAGTCCAGGTCTCGTGTCATGCGTGTGCGTACTCACGTAGGAAATGTTTCTCCAGTAAGGCAATTTCCAGGTGCCCTTTGACTTCGTTGAGTCGGTCTAACTCTGACCTCTGGAAATCCTGGATGGCCGCAGCCATGGTGGGAGACCCTGAACCTGCCTGTGCACACCACACACGTGTACATACAAGGGCCCATGTGCACGCACACGCGCACACACACACACACACACACACACACAGACAACAGAAGAAAGATTTTTTTATGAGAACACAAACAGGAACCTCTCATATATCCCATTTGATATAATACACACATGCACACCCACACACAGATTCACATGACAACATGACTCACGCCAACGTTTCCTCATCAGGTTTAAGTCCAGCTGAAGCGAGATAGGAGGAGGAAGGCAAAAGACAGGAGATTCCCCCTCTTCTGACTACAGCAATACTGATGACTCACACATCTCTAAAGGCTTTAACCCTGTCACCCACAACTTGCAACACAACGAGTGTCGGCGGACGGAAAAAAACAACAATGATTGAGAGCTGACGACTGAAAAAGGAGAAAAATAAGGAAGAAAGTGTGAGGTATCACGGCTGAGTGCGTGACGGACAGAGAAAGGAAAGGAAAAGCGCTGGAGGATGGTAGAGATATCTGCCAGCAAGATGATGAGCACTGCAGGTTGAGCATTACTGCTCGACTACAGCAAAAGGTCCTTTAAGAGACTCCTGCCACACACACTCTGCAGCAGTTTCTCCCTGACAGCAACCAGTGTGGTGTGTATGTGTGTCTGCGTATTCACACTGCAATGTCTGGAGCTGCAAAAGAGGGAGTGTGCAAGGGAGAGAAGGAGAGGGAGAGGGAGAGAGCACAAAACTGACAATGACCTGAAAAAACCTGCTTTGGGTGCGAGCCAAAATCTAACAAGACAGGCAAGTGGGGGGACACATACACACAGACAGTGGCACTGAATAAAGAAGCACTTCAAAGAAAACAAATAAGAGGCTCTTCTCGAAGTGTGTTATTGAGAAGAAAAAGGATGTTGACTGAAAAAGACAGGAGGAGGTTATAAGAAATAAATGGACCCAGGAGGGTAAAGTGAGAAAGCAAAGAGGCAGGAGGACATAGAGAAACAAGCGGATGGTGGGGGTGAAGTGACAATGTGTTGCTGCATTAGGAACGATCAGCTATATCCACAATGTTTGGATTTTGTCAGCTATGTGTTAGCAAAATTCAAAATCACCAACAATTTGGTTCTAGCATCAGACTTAATTTAGGTACACCATATGTTTAATGCAGTTTTCAGCTCTCAGTCAGAACCTCTTGGCTGTCAAAAGTAGGTCAATCCCTCACATCACCCTGGATGATCACCAACTGATTAATTATTCTGTGGCCCCTCTCCCTCTTTCAGGACTGCGGCTGATTAGAGCAAAGGAATCTCTCCGTGTATGGCTCTGTGACTAATTTAATTATGCATGCTGTTTTTAATCTTAAAAAAAAAGACAGACTAATCGTCTCTGTTCAGTTTAGAATAGAGGTGAACAGATGTTGCCAAACATTTTCTGCACAGTATTATGAATTTAAATGGCAAATAAGCCACAATCCCCAATAGTTATTCTTCCTGTAATATCTATTAGGTGAACTGCAAACAACTGGCTATCACAAATAAACTAACAAATAAAATACTATATACATAACCATATATAACAAGCTATTTTTTAAATTACTTAAACACATTAAACTCTAAAAGAAAACTGACAGAAATGTAAACAGAGTAGTGAAAAGTTTTATTTCACTCATCAGTTTATATGTGCTCACTCTTGCTTCTTACATTCATAAAATTGTTATAATAATAATAATTTTCCAGCTGCCTTGTCCTGCAGGGGTGGGAATCTTTGACAAACTCACAATTCAAGTTGATTCATGACAATTTTCCATTGAAAAAACAGATTCAAATAAAAAAAAAGAAAAAGAAAAGAAAGCAGAAGATATGTTGGCTCTTGGCTGTTATTCTAGTTTACTGTGCGTCATACAACTGATTTCTGTCCTTAGCTGAGCCGCTAATAAAACTTAACAGTTAAGCTAACTGGTTTTGATGAGCATCAAAACCAAGTACTTTACATAATGCTACTCAACAGTATGTAAAGTACTTGAAATTATAAGTTTATAAGGTTATTAAAATTAGTTCCACCTTTACCAGATGAAGTATCAAATGTGATGAACACAATGTATTAGTATTTATAGTCCAATAACTATAATAATATGCCATAAAGAGTACTTTTACTACTTTAAGTTATATTTTGATACCAATAATTTGTGCTTTTATTTAAATAATTTTTTTAATGCAGGATTTTTACTATTATTTTCACAATGTGGTACTGATAGTGCTACCTCAGTAAAGACTGCGAGTACTTTTCCCAACACTGGGTTTTGGTACCTGGCATGTTTTGTAAAGGGGAGGGGGAGGAACAAAGCAACATGTTCACTTGTGTTGTTGGTAATTTTACGTCTGCAGCAGTAGAAAACAGTGTTTGTGCTACAGCGTTACTGCCAGAGAAAACCAATGTAATCCAAAACAGGCACAGGTCTGTAGAAATGAGGTTTTTTTCTTCGTCCTACCAGTTTGAAGTGCTGCACTGTGCCGCCGTTTGTTAATACATTCAATGCTATGCTACACCAACGTCAGTCTGTTGGTGATGGGCTACAAAGTATTCACTTAGTGCTTGTCCTTCACTGATTACTATCAAGTAATTAGAAAGTCACTTTCTGCTTTTCCCGTTTAGGGGTCGCCACAGCGAATCATCACACTGACGACTTGCATGTTGACATTTGGCATGTGTTTTACACTGGATGCCCTTCCTGACGGAACCCTGATTCGAACCTGGGCCACAACGGCGAGAGCGCTGTGCCTTAACCACTAGCCTACCAGAGACGGCTACTATCAAGTATTTAATTAATACATGCAAATTAATTCCTTTTCTGAAGATGAACTAACTTTACAACTGTAGATGTACAGCACAATTTTAGTATGTGCGTGCTGTCCACTGTCTGTGTGCAACATTGGCTTCACGGTGGAATTCTGCCTTTTTCGCTCTGTCAACATTGACAAAAATCAATTTTCAGCATTGTTGAATTGATTTAGTCATAGAAGTTATGAATCGCGATTCTAATGCAAATCGATTTTTTTCCTCTCACCCCTACTGTCTTGTCTATCTGAGGCACAACCCACACAGTTTGCACACTCTGCCCACACTGCTCTGCACCTCTTCTTCAGGTCAATACCTTCCTGTCTATTATGAAGCTTTCATCCTGTCAGTATTCTTCTCTGCTTCTCTTCAATGGCCTTGTCTGTGTGGAGGCTTCTTGTTTAAAGACTTCTGCTGACTCATCTCTCAAACCTCCCGCTCACACTGCTTAGTCATCAGCTGCACGTCTTATTAAACTCTCTTTTTTTCTCCTTATTCCATTCCTCCTCTCTATGCCCTCAGCCTCGAGAAAGACAATGCCATGAGTTACATGGTGACCTCAGTTCAGAGGTGACACAAATGTCAGACCTATGCTAGCGATAAACCCTGGTCCTAGTAACCTCAGATATGCATTTTAAGCCTACATCTCTCATGATGCCCAGTATGAATCTAAATGCAGGAGGTGAAATACAAAAAGAGCAGACCCCCTCTAAGTGTGCAGATTGTTGTTCAAGCAGATTGCTGCTACTGCTTGAGCAGTCTTGTCCAATGATCAAACATCTGGCTTGTCACACAAAATGTTCTTACACTGTGGTCAGACTGATGGCGCAAGTATTCCAGTGCTTGTTAATGCAGGTTTTATAAAATGTGACAATAACCACATTAAAAATAAATAAATAGATTGTTGAAAGCGAACCAGCTGAGGCCATTCACGAAGTTACAAGGCCAGCCAAATTTACGAATCTTAAGGCACATGCATAACTCTGTTCCACTGGGAAATTTTTTTAAAGCTAGCAGAGCCAGAAGACCCTCTGCTGATGGGAGAAAACATTGACAGTGTAATAGATAATGTGGTTATACTTGAAAGATATTTTACTATTTGAACTGCCTATTCCAGTCTTTTATTTTTGCCAATGAAACCATGCACTCTCCTTCTTACCAAATAACCCAATTTTGACATGCAGTGTACAGTGGTGTGAAAAAGTGTTTGCCCCCTTACTGATTTCTTATCTTTTTGCATGTTTGTCACACTGTAATGTTTCAGATCGTCAAACAAATTTATATATTAGTCAAAGATAACACAAGTAAACACATCATGCAGTTTTTAAATGAAGGTTTTTATTATTAAGGGAAAACAAAATCCAAAACTATAGAGCCCTGTGTGAACAAGTGTTTGCCCCCCTGTCAAAACACTGGTTTATCGCACCTGAGTTCAATTTCTCTTGCCACACCTGTTCGCAATCAAGAAATCACTTAAATAGGACCTGCCTGACAAAGTGAAGTAGACCAAAAGATCCTCAAAAGCTAGACATCATGCCGAGATCCAAAGAAATTCAAAAACAAATGAGAAAGAGAATAATGGAGCTCTATCAGTCCGGAAAAGGTTATAAAGCCATTTCTAAAGCTTGGGGACTGCAGATATTTTGGTACACAGCAGAATTCATGGTTCCACTTATCACAGCATGTCTTCCAGGGCCTGAAGCAGCAAAACAGCCCCAGACCATCCCACTACCACCACCATATTTTACTGTTGGTATGATGTTCTTTTTCTGAAATGCGGTGTTACTTTTACGCCACACATAATGGGACACACACCTTCCAAAAAGTTCAACTTTTGTCTCGTCTGTCCACAGAGTATTATCCCAAAAGTCTTGGGGATCATCAAGATGTTTTCTGGCAAAACTGAGACGAGCCTTTATGTTCTTTTTGCTCAGCAGTGGTTTTCGTCTTGGAACTCTGCCATGCAAACCATTTTTGCCCAGTCTCTTTCTTATGGTGGAGTCATGAACACTCAGCTTAACTGAGGCAAGTGAGGCCTGCAGTTCTTTGGATGTTGTTGTGGGGTCTTTTGTGACCTCTTGGATGAGTTGTCGCTGCGCTCTTGGGGTAATTTTGGTCGGCTGGCCACTCCTGGGAAGGTTCTCCACTGTTCCATGTTTTCGCCATTTGTGGATAATGGCTCTCACTGTGGTTCGCTGCAGTCCCCAAGCTTTAGAAATGGCTTTATAACCTTTTCCGGACTGATAGAGCTCCATTATTCTCTTTCTCATTTGTTTTTGAATTTCTTTGGATCTCGGCATGATGTCTAGCTTTTGAGGATCTTTTGGTCTACTTCACTTTGTCAGGCAGGTCCTATTTAAGTGATTTCTTGATTGCGAACAGGTGTGGCAAGAGAAATTGAACTCAGGTGCGATAAACCAGTGTTTTGACAGGGGGGCAAACACTTGTTCACACAGGGCTCTATAGTTTTGGATTTTGTTTTCCCTTAATAATAAAAACCTTCATTTAAAAACTGCATGATGTGTTTACTTGTGTTATCTTTGACTAATATATAAATTTGTTTGACGATCTGAAACATTACAGTGTGACAAACATGCAAAAAGATAAGAAATCAGTAAGGGGGCAAACACTTTCACACCACTGTATGTGCACACTCACAAAAAAATCCTAAACACCTGAAATCCAAATGAAAACAGAAAAACAAAAAAAATGGCAGCTTACAGATATGCCTAGATCATAGAGGCACCTCATACTACATAACAAACATGTAAATCACCACAGTGATGAGGGCAGCAGTCTTCTTGGTAATGATTCCCACAGTCCTAAGACAGGTGCAATCCACAGCTCATTAAGTTACCTGGCAAACTAAACCCACACCTTGCATATTCTGGTTTGACTACAGTTTACATTTAAGTTGAGGGATTACAGTTAAACTGTTTTTGGATTTTGCTGCCATGGTAGAGTTGATCTTAGGCCCTTACTATGAAAATGAGCAAGATAAGAGAATTGATTGTAAATAAGTGTATGATTATAGGCTCCAGCATTCATAACCCAGTAGTGAGTACGGAGTGGCTATTTGGAGAGCTGTTCAGCACTGATGGTTCAGTTAAGTGGTATCCAATTATATTTCCAAGTACATTATCTATACATATCCAGCAAAAAAACAAAACAAAAAAAAAAACAGTAAATTAACATTTTTGATGGAAATGCTCATTTTTCAATAATACCAATAAGGTTGCTGAGCATCACAAAATTCTAATGACTACTACAAGGGATCTATATTTATTTCCACCACATCTTTTATATTGTGCAATAACAGTGGAGAGAATTTCCAACTAGAAATGTTGGAGTCCAGAAAAAAAAAAAAAGTTTTTTGTCTGTATTTCAAACTTTAGATGCATTTTTGATAATGAATACAACAATGACACAAAGTACGACAGCTGCAGTGGGGAAGCCACCTGATCTGACAGAAAAATTGCCAGTGAAGTCATCTGCTGGATGGAATTCTTCCTATTTAGTATGGAAGACAGGCTAGTTTGTCAAAAAGACTCAGTATTCTGCAGTGCAAGAGCACTCACTGTCCCTTTTTTTTTTGATGTAATGAGGGTGTAGTTTAGACCCAGTTCATGTAACTGATCCTGGAGGGTGGAGAGAGACATTACACTATGGGTGGGCTTCTGTGTGTCAGCAGGGACCTATGAAGGGCACAGCACAGGAAAAATGAGATTTGCACCAAGCAGTGGCAGGCCTGCAACTGCAAATCTCATGTATATTTGTGTGTGCCAGTGGGGATAATTGCTAGCTTGGTCTATTTTGAGACTTCAGTGTGACTCATCAGTGCCGTGATGTGGGCGACATCTCCCCAGTGGGCTGGTACTCACACAGACACACCAGTGCGCGCACACACACACACACACACACACACACACACACACACTTGTGGACAGACGGAAAACATAAGTGCAAACATTCTAATACAGACACCTGCTGCACATACCCAGCCAGACCCCTGTTTTTTTATTAAAAAACAAAAAGTTGCTCAAGAACAGATTTTTAAAAACCAAGAGTTTATTTTGTTATTTCCTACACTACCAGTCAAAGGTTTGGACACACTTTACTACTGAATTACAGTCAAGGTTAGGGATGCAAGTAAACCCACAGACAAGCTGAAAATGTTTCATGAGCTGTCTATTTGAGCACAAAGTAAACAGGAGACAGAGATGTCTGGGGCCTTCATTCAGGAAATGAGACAATCAAGTGACAAATCCAGTGTTCCTTTCAATGAACGCACAGCTGATAATGACATCCACATGGCAAAAGGAGAGTTGCAGGTTTAATGAAATATGAGCGGTACAGTATCTAGTGTGGGAGGAAGGCATATCAAAAATAGCCAAAAGCATGATCTGGAATTTTTTTTGTCACAGGGGGAAAAGTTCGTCCTTTCTCACCATTTCCTCTCCTTCCTATCAATCTCCTTCCCTCTAGATATCTCAGTGTCCAATCTTCCGAGGCTAAGAGCCTGTCTTCTTGCTTTATCACTTTCCCTGCTTTAATCCGCTCCCTCCTGCCATTTTTCATTTTCATTCCCTTCCTGGTAGTCATTATCTGTTCATCTCCCCACAGCTTTCACTATTTCTGCTCTTGTCTGCTACCGATTGCCATCTCCATTCTGTATCCCCCACTCTAAAATCTTTATCGCTGTTATCTCCTCCATTTTTCTTTACCATGACAACTACTCTATCCATCATTCTCTTCAGCTCAGTTGCACAAAGTATAAGCACAGCGGTTTGAGATTAGATAAAAAAAAAAAAAAGTTGTGTAAACATTCATTGTTCTCATAAAGGAATGCTAAAACATCAACAGAAAGATGGAACAGAGGTTACTGCACATTCTCTCTCACTCTGCTTTTTTTTAAAGAAATTATGCTATAGTCACCCTGAGGAAGGAGCATCTTTGACAAAATAATTCACAAGTATATAAAAAACAGGCAAAGTGTATATATGTATACACACACGCACGATAACATGTTACTTTCACGTTAACACATTACTTAATTACCACTGACAATTATTTTATCGCGCATTAAGGCAATTGTTTATTATTATTATTTTGAAAGTCCGTTGCTCACAGGCTCTGAATACACACACAGACAAACCATGGGTTACAGGAGGGGTGGGATGTTGATCAGTACTGGCTTGGGATGGGCGTCATCTGAACTAATGAGAGCATTTTGGGTGGGCCTAAGACCGCTGCAGCGCTCACATGACCTGGAACTGAATAGAACCGGCAGAGACCGAAAAATGGAGAAAGGTACAGAACTCTTACATGGACATTTTCATTTTAAATCTGTTCCACACAGAGAAGCTGATAGAACCAAAGTTATTTGTAACCACTGCAAAGCTGAATTTTCTTATCACCAGAGTACTTTGAGTATAAAGCATCACTTAAATGCAATAAACACTGTTCATGCCAGCAAATCACCCACCCAAACAAACAGTGAAGGGAGGCTTCTGCAGATTACGTTGGATGTAGCGTGTGGGAGTAGTATAGATAAACAAAACCAAGACAAGCTAACAAATGCCACAGCGAAGTGGATAGCAACAAACTGTTCTTGGGATTGTACTCATCCTTCTTCTTCCTCCAAACACGGCGAGTGGAGTTTATACCAAAAAGTTCTATTTTGGTCTCATCTGACCACATGATCTTCTCCCATGCCTCCTCTGGATCATCCAGATGGTCTTTGGCAAACTTCAGACAGGCCTGGACATGTGCTGGCTTGAGCAGAAGGACTTTGCGTGCGCTGCAGGATTTTAAGCCATGACGGTGTAGTGTGTTACTAATGGTAACCGTTGAGACTGCGGTAACAGCTCTCTTCAGGTCATTGACCAGGTCCTCCCGTGTAGTTCTAGGCTGATCCCTCACCTTTCTCAGAATCATGGATACTACACGAGGCGAGATCTTGCATTGAGCCTCAGTCCGAGGGAGATTGACAGTCATCATGAATTTCTTCCATTGTCTAATAATTGCACCAACAAAGGTGGTTGAGAATGACCAAGCTAAGATCCTGTGGGACTTCAAGACACAAACTGACAAACTGATAACGGCCAACCAACCGGACATAGTAGTGGTGGACAAACAGAAGAAGAAGGCCGTAGTGATAGATGAAGTAATCCCAAGCGAAAGGAACATCAGGAAGAAGATCATGAGAAACACCAAAGGCTGAAAGAAGAGCTAGAAAAGACGTGGAAGGTGAAGGCACAAGTGGTCCCTGTGGTAATAAGAACATTGGGGGCTGTGACCCCCAAACTGGGAGAGTGGCTCAAAAAAATCCCAGGAACAACATCTGAGATCTCTGTCCAGAAGAGTGCAGTGCTAGGAACAGCTGAGATACTGCACAGGACCCTCAAGCTCCCAGTCCTCTGGTAGAGGACCCGAGCTTGAAGGAAGGAATACAAGAACGCCCCAAAGTAGGGGGCGAGTGGGGAATTTTTATATATACAGTGGGTACGGAAAGTATTCAGACCCCCTTAAATTTTTCACTCTTTGTTATATTGCAGCCATATACTAAAATCATTTAAGTTCTTTTTTTTTTCCTCAATGTACACACAGCACCCCATATTGACAGAAAAACATAGAATGTTAGACATTTTTGCAGATTTATTAAAAAAGAAAAACTGAAATATCACATGGTCATAAGTATTCAGACCCTTTGCTCAGTATTTAGTAGAAGCACCCTTTTGAGCTAATACAGCCATGAGTCTTTTTGGGAATGATGCAACAAGTTTTTCACACCTGCATTTGGGGATCCTCTGCCATTCCTCCTTGCAGCCTCCTGTCACAGACATAAGTATGGGAGCGAAGGTCAGACATCCTCCCATTTCTTCCTCCAGCACTTCATGAATGAAATCCCTCCCTGCTGAGCGGTGAGTCCCGGATATCGTTTAGATTAAGTCTGCAGTCCTCCATGTATTCTCACTTGTGTTTGTTTTATAATTGATTTATTCATCCACTTTTCTTTCAATAATAAACTATTTAATGTGCAATTCCTGTGAGTTCCTGTGATGAAAGATTCATACTGTCGATTTTTAGTTTTCACCTACACTTTAAAAGTCTTCATCTGAAAGCACTGGTTTGGTTGGCGCAGTAAAAACAACATTTTCCTGTCTGGTTTTCTAATATAAAATATGAAGAATATTTAATTTGACTGATGAGGGTCATTATTATAAAGATAGTGTTTTTGTTTGTTTGGTAAGTACATGTTAAGTACATCTTGTCAGTCAGAATGAAATATCCTGATGTAGAGTACTTTGAAAAGTGCACTCATATGTCATCATAAACCACATTATTATGATTTACCATTTAGATTCATTCTGAAGATGTTAGATATTACCAGGCATCTGAGGAAAAGTACAACCGGGTCATGTACAAACAAATGTTTTCTTTTTCACAGATTTGACACCACATAAAAAAGAAGACAGTTAAAAAAAGGGGAAGTGGCAAATTTACTGAATCTCAAAACTCAAAACTGCTTTGTGTGGTCACACAGCTTTCTCCTTCCCATTTTTATTCAACCACCAAACCTACAACTGCTTTTAAGAGAAGCACATTAAATCACATTTTTGACCATCTTTCCCACATTTTCACACCGACTCATCTATCTGGGTGAAACAGACCAAAATGCCACTGAAGCAAAATGACATGTTAAACATGACGACCAACGTTTACCATCCAACCTGACAGCACTGGAGAGGATCTGCAAGGAGGAATGGCAGAGTATCCCCAAATGCAGGTGTGAAAAACTTGTTGCATCATTCCCAAAAAGACTCATGGCTGTATTAGCTCAACAGGGTGCTTCTACTAAATACTGAGCAAAGGGTCTGAATACTTATGACCATGTGATATTTCAGTTTTTCTTTTTTAATAAATCTGCAAAAATGTCAAACATTCTGTGTTTTTCTGTCAATATGGGGTGCTGTGTGTACATTAATGAGGAAAAAAATGAACTTAAATGATTTTAGCATATGGCTGCAATATAACAAAGAGTGAAAAATTTAAGGGGGTCTGAATACTTTCCGTACCCACTGTATATAGACATCTTTCCCCTAATCAACACATCCATACTAGCTCTGATTAATACTCTCATATTAACAGGGTATGTTCCACAGGCTTTTAAACTTGGCGTATTTAAACCTCTACTCAAAAAGCCTACTCTTGACCCAGGTGTCCTAGCTAATTACAGTATAGACCAAT